>NC_047669.1:73910864-74064811 GCF_011762505.2 Arvicanthis niloticus | reverse complement strand
CCAGAGCTCACAACTACCAAATATGATAATAACCATGCTAGAAATGTGAGGAGAGAGACCAGAGCCAATTCCCATTTGTTCCAAGATGGGATTTTTTTTTTTTAATCTTCAGGAGATGTCATAAGATAATTCTGAAAATTCTCCCAAAGACTTTCCAAGGGGGGAAAAAAAAAAACCCAAACCATGAGGCCAGATTCTGCGTGTGCAGCTTGGTTTCCGGTTTGTTTGTGGATCTTCTGGGACGTGCAGATACTAAAACGTGCGAAGAGGTTTGGAATGTGTCTTGAACTGCAGAGGGTCAGTTCAATGCCAAGCTCTTAAACACAGCACATACCCAGAAATAAATATACGAACAAATCCACAAGGTTGACATTTTCTTGTGCCCCTCAGATGTGTTGGTGGCAGTGATATCCATAGACTCAGGACCTGGTTCTGGTTAGGGGTTAGAAAGGTATATATCAATTTGAAAGGGCAGGCCCTCCTGGTGGACCAGTAGGCATACAGCTGAATGCAGTCATTGTGGGAGCAAGCTATCACTGGCAGCGCAGTCTCTTCCCCTAGTGACCGTCAGCCCTGGCTGCAGTGACACTCGCATCCCCATTAAGGACAAGTGTTCTGTTGCCATGCCAGGAAGAGAGTTTCACATTTCTTAGTGGAATCTGCTGTTTACACTGAGGTCCTAGCAGCTCGGAACGTGCCCATTTGAAAACAGTGCTTTTCTGAAGTGAAATTCCTTCCTAAAGGGGGGGGGGGGGGGGGGGGGGGGGACCCCTCTCACTGTCGACGCCCCCCCCCCCCCCCCCCCCCCCCCCCCCCCAGACATAATATTTATCCTGTCACAGTCTGGGCTCCTTCATATTGTGTAGTGTCGGTTTCTTAAGGCATTTCCATTCCTCTTTTACGTTGATTTGGGGTACAGTGTGGGATGTTGTCTCTCGCCTGAGCGGAAGGCTGTGGTGGAGATGCATTTCGGGAAGGATAAACCGTTCTGGTGTCTGAACAGGGAAGGCCATCTTGATGTGCTGGCTTTTACCGGAGAGTTGGTCTCAGTGACTCATGATGTTATCATAGGATCCATATCACTCTTTATTTGATCACAAATTTCATTTCATAAAGGAAGAAGAAATCCACCTGCTAGCCCCAGGGTTGTTTCTTGGAGAACAGTCCATGTAAGCACTAGAAACTGGCGGTTGGGTCTCCTAGGGAGAATAAGGAGAAGGAAAAGTTGTGAGCTCTGTTAAAGTCGAAGGTCCATTCTTCTTCCTTTTTCTTTCTGGTTTTTAGTCTACGGTTTGTAATAGCTAATAGCGCGTGTAATAAAATCTGCTTTCTTCGGATTCAACTGCAGACGAACAAGGATAAAATGGTACAAAACAAAAATAAAACCAAACAAACGCCAGCAAAACTAAACGAAGCCAGGGCCCCTCAGAGAACAAGTCCCAGCCAGTCCTAGTAAACACTTCCTTTCCATGGCAGGTCAACTAGCTTCACCCCGGAACTGATGGCAGTGACTCAGAATCTGCCTGTATGGATCAGGTTTCCCCTTCTCTTTATTCAACAATAAAAGGGTTAGCAACACTTTCCTCAAGCAAGCTTCTCCCTGTCCAGTTTAAAGCATGGGGTGGTTGGAGCCTTAGCAAGGACCAGGAGCTGCCCGCTGGACACTGTCCCTGATGGAAACTGTAGTGTCACGCTCTACCCCAGCGGGTTTTACAGAGTGCCAGGCATGGTGTCACATAGCTTTTTGTGGCTGAGGTTATTTGCATGAATAGGATTTTTCCGTGTGGGGCAGAAGCTGCCCTTCTGTGGCGCCCCCCCTCCACCCCTTCCACAGCAGCTAGCCTTTCCTTTAGTGAGCCAGCCCTTTTTGGTCAGGACTGAAGACTATCAATCAGAAAGTGCTTGTGAGAGAAAGAATGGTTGAGTGACTTTTAGAACTTCCTGTTTGACAGCGTCATAGACATAAACAGTGATTCAGCTAGCCACTCAGTGAGGCTAGTTCTAAGAAATCAACCTGCTTGCTCTTTCTTCCTCCTCTTCCTCCTCTCCCCCTCCTCCTCCTCTCCCTCCTCCTCCTCCTCATCCTTGTTCTCTTCTCCCTCCTCCTCCTCTTCCTCCTCTTCCTCCTCCTCCTCCTTCTCTCCCTCTTCCTCCTCCTCTCCCTCCTCCTCCTCTCCCTCCTCCTCCTCTTCCTCCTCTTCCTCCTCCTCCTTCTCTCCCTCTTCCTCCTCCTCTCCCTCCTCCTCCTCTTCCTCTCTTCCTCATCCTCTTCCTCCTCTTCCTCATCTTCTTCTTCCTACTTTTCCTCTTCCTCCTCCTCATCCTCCTCCTCCTCCACTTCTTTTTCTTTTTGGTGCTGGTAGTAGGCTAGTTATGGAAGAATATATTCTGTGTCTCAGGATTTTTTTTTTTTAAGAAAAATTACTTGTTGAAGCAGAGAGATGGTGTAATGTCTGGTGAGTGTCTCCTCCCTGCTGATGATTATAAAACAAGTTGAGAACAGTAGGGGGTGTTTAAGAATGACTGGAGTCACCCTGGATGTCTGTGAAGGTTGGTCCAGAAACTGTCTCCATTCAGTTCAGACATCTGCAGCTGCTCAGGCCGTTTATACAAAATGGCACAACCTTTGTAAATAACCCTCTGCACACCCTCTAATATAATTTACATCATGCCTAGATTACTTACGATAGCTAACAGACTATCGCTTACACATAAATACCGGCTGTGGTATTGTTTAGGGAATAATAATGAAAAAAAAAAGAAGTGCAAGTATGTGTTCAGCACAAATGGACCTCCCTGCAGATATTTGGAATCTGCAACTTCTTGAATCCGTGGTACCCCACGGACACAGGACCAACTCTACTGTAAGTGTGGAGCAGAGCGGTGTGCCGTTTGTGGGCTCTGTTGGGCCATTAGGCAGAGGATATTCATGTGCTTCTACTTCTACTGAGAGAGTTCTTGGACCAAAATGTGCTTGAAGATCGAGTCCAGGCTAGTAACATCAGCTCACGTGAAGCCCCGATCAAGTGATTAACTAAAATGCAGGAGCAAGCTGTCTGAGAGTATCCCAGTGTGCCAGCTGCCCAGCAGGGAGCCGGCGGGCAGGGGTGAGACGTACACATCCTGCTTGTGTTTATAAACACGCACTAGTGAGTTTCAGGCAATGCCTCCATGTCCTCCGTGACTGGTTCCGCAGTGAATCTCACATCCACGTGCGTTTGGGGGCTGTGTGGGGAGTTCAGCATTCCTCTGCGCTGCTTTGGGATTCCAGCTTAAGGCCCAGCCTCTGTTAAGAAGAATCACCTATAGTGGGCAGCCTGTCCAGTTTGGGAACTCTGTTTGCTATGCCCAGACGTTCTCCAGCCAGGATGCCAGGCTACATGGCTCCCTAGGAGTGTACAGAAATCCCAGTGGTCTCCTGGGACTGGCTCGTGCTATAATGCCCCAGTGTGTCTCCTCTGGCTTCCTAAGCCAGGGAGAAAACAGTCACTCAGGAGCCACATAAACTCCTTGTCTCTCAGAGAAAATGGAAATGAATTTGAAGCAAATTTTCTGACTCAAAGTACTCCCTGCTTTTAGAGACTTAAGACCTTCTTCATAAACACATGGGCCCAGCTATACCACCTCCCCAAAACCTGACCCCAGGAGACACAGGTCCAGTGGATAAGAGGGCTGGCCAGTGTCCTCTAGGGAACCGTGTGCCCCTAATCAGTCACTTTATGCAAAGAAAGGAGTTGTATGGACTTTATCTGCATCCTTATCTGATCTTCGTGGATAAGACAAGAAGGGAGGGACCTTCGGAGGTAGAAAGGACTGCTGTATGCTTATAGTATTGCAAACTGGGTCTTTTATTTCTATTTGAGGTCTTTGTATGGAGTATATTCAGCCTCCCTCAGTTTCTGTCTCTTGTTAATGAGAAGCTGGATCACTCAGAAGGCTGTCTTTTTATTTTTTATTTATTTATTTTTTGTTTTGTTTTTCAAGACAGAGTTTCTCTGAGTAGCTCTGGCTGTTCTGGAACTCAGAAATATGCCTGCCTCTGCCTCCCAAGTGCTAGGATTAAAGATGTGCACCACCACTGCCCGGCTCTCTTTGTCTTTTTAAACAATGTCTCCAGAACCTGCAGTGAGGGTCCCATTTTCATCCTACTATTTGATCTGCCACCCAAGAGCCAGGTCCCCTTCACTCCCTTTCCTAGGTCGGTGATTGATTAATTTTGATGAGTCTCTTGCTTAGCGGGTCTCATCTGGGATGAGTGTTGACCCCTAAGGGACATTCAAAGAGGTCTGCAGATGCTTTTGATTGTCACACACTGGGCTAGAGGAGTAGTCCCTATGATCCAGTGGGTAAGGCCAGAGATATGCTAAACACCCTACTATGTGCAGAATGGCCCCTCCCACCCCCAACAAAGACCAGTTCTTAAACTTTAATCATGCCAAGACTGGGGAGAGCCGGACCTGATCCCCGACACTCAGGAGCTGTTAGATGTAGATTTCCCTCGCTCCTCCTCCCTCACACTCTTCTCCTTTGGAAAAAAAAAAAAATCTGTGAAAATTTTAATTCATGGTATTCACGCTGAATAAAAAAGTAGAGGCAGGAGGATCAGAAGAAGTTCAAGGTCATCCTTGGTTGGAGGTTGAATTCCAGGCCAGCCTGGTCTTTAAGAAACTGTGTCTAAAAATAAACAAATAATGAAATGATAAATGAATAAGAATGTGTCCAGAGGCCCCGAGGAATTTGCTTTCATGACATCCTCCCTACCTCTGCTGCCCAGTGCTACCCTCAGTGGGCAACTCCTGCCTGGCAGATAGGCTCACACTTCTTAGATCCCTGCTAGTGAAACGATTAACAACGCTAGGCACTTAGCACTGTTCACTCTAAGCAGAGAGGGTGTCTATCATTGACACTTAGAGCACCCATTGCCTTTATGATGTCTTTCCTTGTGGGGGTGAGGGGGGGATAGAGAAATGGCTGATGTGAGTTGTTGAATGTTTGACTGCATACCAGCGATCCCCCACCTTCCTAGTGCTGACAATCTCAAGCATCTGCAGACAGAATCAACCCTCCCCTGAGGGCAGGGAACTTCAGAACTACTTCTCTATGTGCCTGTGAAGCTTTTGTCCCTGGGAGGAGAAGGAGGAGCCCTGAGGATAGATTTCAGAGATAAAATGCTGGTTACTGGTCAGGTTATGCCTTCCCTAAGTCAGAACAAGCTAGTTCAAGTCTCCATCCTGGGTCAGGTCTCAGCAGGGACAGTATCCCCAGAAGAGACAGGGACATTGGCAGGGTCACTGATAGACCTGTTTCTTGTGGCTCTTTGTGGATTTCTGGGAGAGAAAGCTTCCTAGCCTCCCCTTCCCCACCCCCCAGCCTCCTGGAGCTCTGAGGGCCAGAAAGGGTTATACCCAGCAGGCACTGAGATTTCAGATTAGCAATGGGAGAGATGAAATTAAATATGGACTGTAATACGAAGCACTGTTTTTCATGGGAAAAGAAGTTCTCCCAACTTAGCCAGTCCAACCCTTTTGTCCAATCATTAATAGCATGCAAATATTTATGATTCATACATATGCTCCTTCTAATTCCCCTGTGTATTTTAACAATAAACAGTGCGTTTCAACAATGGGGCAGAATAATCCCTTTGTCCCATAGCAGAGCAGAGCAGGCTGGCACCCAGGGACATCGCATTCTTCCTGAGTGGTAACTGCTGTCTCCACCCAAGCTTAGGGGAGGTTTATGTCTGTGTGACCCGGGCATGCCCTGGATGGTGCTCCAGGCCATCTTGTGTTACCAGAAGCCATTCTTATCTCTTTGTTTTTAATAATTTTCAAGAGAATGTTCACACTTGGGTTTTCTCTGGTGGACACCGAGCACCCAGAGAGCTCGTCTGCACGGTGGCTTGTAGCCACCTCTTGCTGCACCATTGTCTTGCATTCTGGCCAAATTCCTGGACTTGTCCAGGTCACACTAAAGCCACAGGAGTCCTCTGATTCATCGCAATTCCACAGAAACACGGATCTCTTCGGGATGGTTTGGTGGGTCTTTGGAAGGTGGTGTGAGGGAGTCTGAGGAGTGGTCAGGACTCCCTGAGATGTATGAGCCTTAGTTTTTCCTCCTGTGTATTAGGCACGGTGGTGCCTTTCATCCAGATCCAGAAATAATAGTAACAACAACACTAATAATAATAATAGCGAGATGGTGCACTTATGAGGAGACTTAGAAGACGAGGTATGGCGGCTCTTCCTACTGGAATTTGGGATTTGTGGGAAGAGGAGGGAGGAGATGACAGGGAGTTAGGGAAAGTGGTGCCCTCTCCTACTGTCCATCATCCGTGACAAAGAACTTTTATCTCTTTGATCACTAAGGACCTGGTAGAATGGAGGTGTCGCAAATATTCATAAATCAATGCAGGCATAGCAGTAATAAAACAACTGATCTTTTTCTGGGCAGTGTGTGTTGTGCATACAAGTTCTACTTCTCTTCCCTACCTCTGTTTTACCCTGTCACCTGTCACCTGAAGTCATTTTGGGAGACCTCATTCATTCATTCATTCATTCATTTCTTTTGCTTTTTTTAACGGACTGTTTCACCCAGGCTGTCCTGTAATTCATAGAGGTCCTCCTGCCTCAGCCTCCCACATGCCCATTCATTTGTTCCTTGATTCATCCCACGTGTGTTGTGCACCTATTGTGTCGGCTGGTGCTAGAGGATAGTGAGTCAGCTGAAGAGAAGTTCTCAAGGACAAGGGCCCCTGAGGAGTGACAGTGGAGCAGGCCTTCACTGTTCTGAGTGGCAGGAGAGCAGGAGCAAATAGAGGTTGGGTGCAGCCTAGTGAAGGGCAGATGGCTTCCCCAGGAAACTTGTCATTCCTGTTGATATCTGTGAGAAGCAACAGAGTGTGTGTTTAATGGGGATGTGGGGGCGCACCTCATCTGTTGAAGATCCAAGAGATACTAGAGTGGCGTGCTCTGGAGGCCTTGGCGTACGGTGGGGTGAGGATGCTTTAAGGGCCTTGACATCCATCCTGGGCACTAGGTCTGATGCCAGTAACATGGTGGACAGCCAACAGATCCTTAGCAGAGAGGTACATCACCACACATGTATGACACACAAACTTAGATTGCGGTATACAGAGTAGAAAATGTGTTTGGGGGTGCTGGTGTACTCAGAAGACCAGCCCAACTCATTCCTCCTCTCAGGCAGCCTCAGATCTGTGCATGGAGAGCTCGCAAATACCCCTGTTTAGTAAGTGTTGCTGCCAGAAGACATTAGCTCCCATCTCAGGCTGGCCTCCAGCCTCCCCCTCTTTCTTTAGCATCCAGCCCCTGCCTTTCCTCCTTTCAGTACAGCAGAGGTTCAGGAAGCTGGTGAGCAGAAGCTGCAGACTCCAACAATGCCCTCCCTCCTGAATGTCCACACCCATACCCAGACTCCCTGCTGCTCCTGCTGCTCCTGCATGGGATGCTGTGCATGCCCAAGCATGCACACGTGCGCACATGAGGATCTAGGCCACAGGTACATGCATTGGGGTTGGTCAGGCAGCCTTGGGAAGCCACTTTAGGCTTCTTCCCTGTATAGCCCCTACACAAGCCAGATAGAGCAAGCAGAGCCTGGGGAATCTGGGTATGTCAACTAAAGGAGCCTCTGAATGGAAGGGCAGAAGAACATGTGGCCTTAGCCTAAAGAGACCCTTGTGCATGTCTGGGCTGAAAACAGGCTAGTCGTCTGAGATGATGTCGTCTGAGATGATGTGGGGCTAGGATTCCAAGTGAGTAAGACAGGAGAAAAACGTGCAGCTTGAGGGAAGAAAGCAGAGTCCCAGGACTATCTTGATGCTTTGGTGCGGTGGGCAAGTGATAGAGGTGTCTGATCCAGTTTTAAGATGTCTCCCATAAGATGGCAGAATCTATAGACGTCCCTATACCATATTAAAACTGGCACAGGTATAGCATTTGTGTGTAGTCCACTCACTTTCTCCTCTCCATCCCCACCTCAAGGCAGATGTGTTATCTCTGTCCAGTATGTCTGAGCTGTGGTGGGCTGGACCTGTAGAGACAGAGACAGGACCCACTGCGTTCATTTCTTCTATAAGGTTGTTTTCAACACGGCACCCCAAGTACAGCCATGTGTCCCAAGCAGAGGCAGCTGCCGGTGAAAGTCAGCAGAACTCATTGATTCACTTTATCGAACTTGTGTGTGTGTGTGTGTGTGTGTGTGTGTGTGTGTGTGTGTGTGTGCACATGCATGTGCAGGTGTGTGTGGAAGCCAGCGGCTACTGTCCACATTCCTTTATCACTTACTTTTTTGAGGAAAGGTCTCCAGCTGAACCTGGAGCTCAACATTTCAGCAGGCAGCACCCCGACCCTTATCCATTTGTATCACCCCACAGGAATAGGGTTACAGGTGCCTGCTGCCCACTGGCACGTTTTACACAAGTGCTAGGGGTTGGAACACGGGTCTTCATGCTGTAAGTAGGTGCAACAAGCATCTTACCTAGTGAGTCATCTCCCATCCCATCACTCCCCTCCTTTTTATAGTATAAAATAGAGTTTATTCAGGGCATGAGGAGGAGACTTGAGAGGGTAGTAGAGACAGAGAAAGAGAGAGAGAGAGAGAGAGAGAGAGAGAGAGAGAGAGAGAGAGAATGAGCAAGTAGAGAGGGGGGAACAGGAATGGGAAGAGTGGGGAAGGGGCGAGGGGACAGAGCTGGAGCAAGAAGGCAAGAGCTGTTTTTTTGTTTTTGTTTTGTTTTGTTTTGTTTTGTTTGAGACAAGCTTTTTCTCTGTAACCCAGGCTGTCCTGGAACTCACTTTGTAGACCAGGCTGACCTCAGACTCGTAGAGATCTGCCTGCCTCTGCCTTCTGAGTGCTGGGATTAAAGTGGGGCATCACCACCTCGCTCTATTTATTTTAAATAATGTTAGAACAAAAGACACAAATAGGGTCGAAGCCCTGGACTCCACTGACTCCCAGAGAACTCCAGAGGATGTCACATGTGACTCACACATTCTCAAAGTGAACAGCAGCTCATTCTCAAACTGCTGGTCGCTCCACGCAACCAGACAAAGGTTATTTCTATGGCAAACTGAGTTCTGTACTTCAAGTTTTCAGTTTGGCTTTTGAGGCTTGGACGTTGGCCAAGAGCAGGGACTCTGGTCTGCATTCTGCCTACATGGACACAGATGGGACTGGGTCAGGCCAGCTAGACACAGAAGTTCTATGCACAAGGTCAGACATAGGCACGAATATCATTCAGCCTACAAGTCTTGTAGTCTTTGACTTACCGTGCAAGTCAAATGGTTTGTGTCCTTCTCACAAGTTTCTAAATAAATTACAAATCTACTATCAACATTCATGGTGGAAATAGGAAGGAAGGGAAACAGAATGGATACAGGCATGAAGGCTGTTAGGAGGCACCTGTGAGAAAATAAGGGGGGAAATGCCAAGTGCATGCTGGGAATATCCTGCAAACCTGGAAGTCATCCCTGGAATCTAGAGGAGAACATTCATTTCCTTGAAAAAAAAAATCCCCCACGTGTGTGTGTGTGTGTGTGTGTGTGTGTAGGCATGCATGTTTGTGTACACATATGTGGATCTCAGAGGACAACTTGTGGGAACCAGTCTCTCCTTTTACAATGTAGGTGCCAGGGGTTGAACTCAGGTGACTGGGCTTGGCCTCAGGCCTTCTCTCACTAAGCCCTGTTGCTGGCCTGGGTGCATTCATTTCAATGCTCAGTTATTTGTGTCCAGAATTAGACATGGCATAATCTACAGTTCCTGCAACCTTTGAGGATCTTTGGGGATTTCCTGAATTTGTGAAGAGAGGACCTCCCTCCCAGCCCCTTCTGGCTGTTTTGATTTCTCAAAGGCAACATTTAAAAAAAAAAAGTTTCCTTTCATATGCTTTTGGGTGCTTCCAGGAGTCAAGTGCAGGGGGTTCAGGGGGCTCCCTCACAGAGACACCAGTAGAGGGATGTTACCCATACTGCTTAAGGAGAATGGCCACCCTGGGGCAGAAGATCCTTTGCATGTGTAATCTTCCTTTTCGTGACAAAGGGCAAGTTTCACATCCCCAGAAACAGTCCCCAAAAGGAGAAGATGACTCATGTCCCAACCTACACCAAAGAGAATGATAGCTACAGAGCCACTGAGGAAGGGGGTTGGGGGGGGGGTAGAGCAGCCCACCCACAGGCTAAGAAAGGGCAGAGTGCTCCCAGCAAGAGACTGGAGGCCAGCCCTGACCCAGCCAGCTTGGAGGGCAGGGCATGGGTCAAGCTGGAATATAGTAATATTTAGCTCGCCTGGGCAAGAAGTGGTTTCCAGCCACCTACCTTCTTGCTTCCTTTTTGCTTCCTGCCCTCAGCCCTCCTAGGGGAGGCCGGATACAATGTATCTTGATCCTGTGGCTTAGTCATATGCTAGATGCAAAGTGTGTCTCGGGCTACACAGAGAGACAGGGTCCAGCTGATGCTTTATTAGACCCCAGGACTGTGAGTGTCCACCACTGAGCCCTGCCCTGAGGCCCTGGAACTGCCTGGCCTTGGAAAGCATGCCACACGGCTGCAGCAAGTGTCCAGGAAGGCTCACCCCGTGACCTTCTTTCCAACTAAATAAAGCAGTTTGTATTTTGTTCTGCCCTTTGGATGGGCAGACTGGCGTCGAGGGAGACGCCACATGTTGCTGTCTTGGCTTGTTTGTCAGCCCCTCGCTGTTATGCCTCGTGAAGGGCTGCCAGCTGGTGGTGCAGCCGTGAACTCCAAGTCCAAGTTGAAATCAGTCTGAGCAGCGACCCTGTCACCTGTTCAGCCTTCCTCCATTCCCCCAATTCCTCCCCCATCAGGTGTCCTTGGACGGCTCCTCCCACATGCCTCCCAAGATCTCTGGGGCTTTAATATCTTTGTAGAATGGTTGTCGTGTCTTTGACGTTTTTCACAAGACTTTGCTGGGTGTCTGACCTTCTATTCCCCATTTCCTTTAGCCCCGCATGAAAAGACTCTGAGACACAAGAGGTGTTACTACTTTCTATTTTGCAGAAGAGAAAGCTAGGGCCATGAGACAGTAAGAAAGTTGCCTATGACTGCGACTGCACGGTCAACGAGTGGGATTCGAACCCAGGTATACTGAGTTCCCGAGGGCTCACACTTAGCCCTCTCCCTGTGTACTTCCAGCTCTGGAATGTTCTGAGCAAGCTTTTTCTCTCGATGCTTGGGTGAGCCCAGACTACCCTTCTCTCCTGGCCTTTCTTTTTTTCTCTTGTCACTCCTGTCAAATAGTGGGTGGTCCTCTGGGGTCACAGCCATCCACTGCAGCGGATGCTGCTGGTTCCTTCAGTACAGGAGCAGAATGAAGAGTTTGATGCTTCCCTCTCTCTGTAGCACCTCCCACTGGTTGGATGATTCAGGGCATCTGTGGCTTACAGCTTGCCCCTCCACTACCAAAAACCTCTGCCTCCAGGCAGTGCCTAGATCAGCACCAAGGCCAGTGAGGGATTCTGGGAAAGCAGGATCTCCCATCAGGAGACTAGAACATGAAGTCTTGGGCAGCCCAGTCTCTCTGCTCTACCTTAGATCCCGAAGAGCCCAGGAAAGCACATGTTATTTTGCTGACCAGTACTCCTCTGGTCCCTGTGAGTCCTCCCTCTCCTGGCTGCGAGTTGTGGAGAAAAACACTTGAGAGTGTTTCACTCTCCACGCCCATGTACTTAAAATACCAAGCCCATAGGTCATTTTAATAAGGGAATTTGGCTAACAACACATGTGTGCTTGAGGCTGTAGCTCCCACGTCTGCAGGTGCTGGCCAAGCAGGGCCATGTCTGAGCAACCATGGGCCTAGGTGGGTGGAGAGCAAAGCATGTAGTTCCTGTAATTCTGAGCACCCCAGATGTGCCTCTGGCTACCTGGAAGCCATTGTCAATGACAGTGCTAAATCCAGCTGGAAAAATACAAACGAATGGAGGTCAGGTTTTCACTAGGGTCAGGTTTTCACTAGAGTCACGGGGGCAATTTCCACTTTGGAGGACGATAGTGTGTGTGGGGGGTGGATGGTTGGAGGCTCCTGAGTTTGGATTTTGCACAAGTAGTGATTTATGACGTCAGTGGCAGAAAGGTGGTGAGTATAAAGTTTAGGGTCGTTTCTTGTGTTTAAGTGAGGTGGTTTATATTTATATTTATATTTATATTTATATTTATATTTAAGTGTGTGTGTGTGTGCGTGCACGCATGCGTTGTGGCATATCTATGGAGGTTCAAGGATAACTTGTGGGAGTCAGTCCTCTCCTACTACTGTTTGGATTGCAGAGATGAAACTTGGGTTGCCCAGTTTGGCAGCAAGTCCCTCTGCCCACAGAGCCATCTTGCCAACCTGAGCTGAGCGATTTTGAGAACATAACGTCTCATGTTCTAAGTCTTTGCCTTGCACCCTTTAAGGACTAGTAAAATCCATCTTGCTCATGAGTCTGCGGTGACAATCAAATGCAATAATAATCCATGGGATAGTGTCGAAAACACTGTAAGTTCTGCATACACCTGAAAATGCCGATGTTGTGAACACAAGTTTCCTTCTTGTAGGTAGAGTTATGAAAGGGGCTCTAGTGAGAACTGGGCTGTTTTGGAGTCGAGAAACCCTCGTAATGCGAAGCCTGAGATGCTCTGTATTTGTGCCAGGAGGAAGAATGTGCTGGACAGTCCCCACCCACCCAGAATCTCAGAATGTGCTCTTATTTAGAAAATTCCCCTGTGCAGTGAGGTTAAGGCCATGGAGTTCATGCATGATGCCCTTCATGTGGAGTCAGTCCATGCATGATGCCCTTCATGTGGAGTCAGTCCATGCATGATGGCCTTCATGTGGAGTCAGTCCATGCATGATGGCCTTCATGTGGAGTCAGTCCATGCATGATGGCCTTCATGTGGAGTCCATGCATGACAACTTCTAAGAATGGGGAGATTCAGAGACAAGGGTTATCCTATAAGAAGGCAGCATACAACAGTAATTGGGGCATTGAGACTACAGTTTCTACAGAAGGTCAATAGTGGTGACAATCCCAGGAAGTCAGAAGGAGACGGAAGGAGCTAACCATCCCCATTGCCACCTAAGGTGTCTTACAGGCACCTTCATCTTGGCCTTAACAATGAGTGACTGAATCCGTACACATTACGCACTGTATTGCATCAGCCCCGAGACTGCTCGAACACAGTGTACTTGAGGTCTTTGCACTGCCGAAGCTAAAAGCAACAGATGATATGATTCTGGGCATGGTGACAGCACGCTGGATAGTCACAGGTTTGGAAGACATCATTAGAGACCTTCACGACACATTTCAGGCAACCCATGGCTGAAGCCAGCACCGGAGAATGTTAGATGCCACAGATACTCCATAGCCTTGAGCAGAGAATAAAGCTGTCACAGAACCACAAGCTCCAGTGCAGGCATCCTACTGCCTCAGGCTCAGCAGACAGTGTCAGAGATCTGTGAGCTACTCCACAAGTACCTCTTGAACACACACACACACACACACACACACACACACACACACACACACACACCAAGGCCAGCTCAGGACCAAGCCCTGTACCTATTAGTCACTGGTGTCTTCAAGGTCCTTTTCCCATTTCTCCTCTGGCTTTACAATCTTCTGCTGCCCCTAGCCTCTTCCTGATCTCCTTTCTCACTTCTGAGGAATGCTAAGAGAGATGGTCCCTGCCCTCAGGCAGATTAAGCTTGGACCAGTCACAAATGCTGTCAAAACAGAAGGCCCAATTAATCAATGTGAAAAGTGATTTATGGGGCCAATCGGAACTCTTCCTCAGGGAAGGTCACCTGGGAAACGGATCAGTGGGCAACTCTCTGGGCTTTGAAGATGAGAAGACTTGAGCGAGTGAATATGGGGGAGTCGGAGAAGTGGTGGCAAATTCAGAAAGCCCAGAGTTACAAGTCACTAGCTGAAGAGCTGAGCTCATGAGCTGCAGAAAGAAATGGGGGAAGATTCTGGAAACTGACTCTAGGATTCCGTGTTGATGATACCAAGGGCTCACCCATCATGGCTTCTTGCTGAGAAAGAAAGGCCCAGTATGAGGTCTACAGGATGCCTACCTTAACAGCAGCAGGCCCCGGGCTGCCTTTACACAGTGGAAGGCTATAGAGAATGATGAGCAGTTCCCTCAGGTTACACATCAGCACTCTCAGCTTCTGTGGCCCATCCCTCCAAGTCTGCTAGATGCTAAGATAGAAAATGTATGGAATATCCCCTGATGATATATCCACAGGTGTCTGCTGCAAGTGCCCATAGTCTGGCAGTCTTTTTCTAGGGGAGGGAGGAGGGATTCAGGTACAAAAATCTCTTGGGCCATAGAACCCCAATGTCCAGAAATCACTCCTGCCTGGTCCACTGGGCCTCTCAAGATGCAAAATAGACCTCGTCCCCAGCCTTGCCTGACACTACTGTTCTCTTTGGCATAGCCTTTAGCAGATAGACTTCAGACGCTCAGAGATCTTTTAGGAACAGTTCTCTTGACTGGGAGTGCTGCTTGCTGTGGTGGTCATAGGTTGTAGTCTCAGAAAACTTCTCAGTGGCCTTCAGCCATAGTAAAACAGTCACATCAGCTGGAAGTGGTATGGTTTTTTCCTAAGGAGGGTAGGCAGGTAAGCTGGGTTTTACAATAGCCAATGCCTTTTGGGCATGGTTTGATTCTGTTTCCTTTGAGTTTCATTGTGTACCATATAAGAAGAGAAATTGTATTCATGAAGGAGCTAATATGTAGGTAGAAGACTTAATATTGCACTTGGCCAAATACGGGCATTCCATACAGAGCTTTGAGACCGGGGAGAGCAGTGCTCACGTGCAAGCCTTTGGACATCACAGGCAGACACTATTATAATACTTTACTTTATCCTTCTCTCAGGCCCAAACGGTAGAGATTTGGAAAATTCGCCTGTACCAGTTTTCAGGCAAGAATACCGAGTCTGAACAAGAACACAGAGAAGTCTAGATCTAGTGGCTTGTCGGGTCAAGCATCGGGAATTTAAACCCAGAGTCCATCCCCCGAAGCCAGGAGACCAAGAAACAATATATTTGATTTAACTCTGAACTGACCTTTTGTAGTCATGTGGAATATTTACAGAGAGAGGCAGGCGCACTTTTGTATAAGCAATGCATCTGAATCTCGGTCGGCCTGCTGCATGTCTGTCCTATCAGTCCTTAGCTCTGTCCTCTCCCGGCCATGCTTTTGTAGCATCTAGTCATCGAGTATTTATAAATAGTATTTAAGGTCAACCATCAATTTCTCATAGGTGCAGAGAATAATGTCTCATTTAGCATGTTTTCACACTCAGAAACTCAGTGTGTGTTGATTTACTGGGCCTGTTCATTTGTTTTAAGACAGGGTCTCATGTAGCCCAGGCTAACCGCAAACTCACTGCATAGCTGAGGATGACTGAATTTTTGATCCTCCTGCCTCTGTTACCTGAGTACTGGGATTACAGGTGTACAGCACTGTGCCCAGTTTATACAATGCTGGCATAGAGCCTTGGGCTTCATGCTTGCTAGACTACCACCCTAACCACTGAGCTATCCCGGGCCCCAGAAAGCCAGTCCTCTGTAATCCTCAGAAGTACAGAGCAAAGAGGGAAATGTGTGGGTGGTGTCTTTTCTTCTTCTTTTTGCCTGGATTTTATAAGTAGGCAGGGGAAGACAGAGGACTGGAAGGACAAAGGGAGGGTAAGAGTGGATGGCTATGAGTCCCAGCTGGCAATTCCTGAAGTCCTGATGTGGGTGTGTATTCTGATCTCCCTGATCCTGTTGGTAATTAATGATTGACTTATAGCTACATGACTACGCAGTATGCCCCACCTGGTGAACCCACTATGTGCATTATATGGTGAACCCACTGTGTGCATTACATGGTGAACACACTGTGTGCATTCCAGATTGGAAACAAAGCCTAGAAGTACCAGGAGAACAAGTCCTCCTGCCCCAGCTCTGTCACCTTTCTAGTTTGAGGGCTGGAAAGCATAGACTGAAACATGGGGGAAACGCTCAGACCACCCCTCACTGTGTTCTATTCTGTTTTGTGTCTCCACAGGCAAGAGCTTCACTCTGACCATTACCGTCTTTACAAACCCACCACAAGTTGCCACCTACCACAGAGCCATCAAAATCACAGTGGACGGCCCCAGAGAACCACGAAGTAAGTGAGCCCCCTTGGGGCTGATAACTATCTGGGCTGATGTACACAAAGACCCACCAGGTCTCACAATGTATCTGTGCCTTCAACCTCTCTGCTAAAGGGATGTCAGGCCCCTGAAGACAGGAGACCATCCCAGGTCAACTCTCTCATCTCTCAAACATTGTTTCTGTGTACTGGGTTCTTTCTAAAGCTTTGTCTTAGACATCAAAGGGAAATTAGGCCAACTCAGATAAGTTAAGAACAGTTTGGGGTTTTTTCTGAGGCAAGGAGTAGAGCCCCCAAATATACAGCAAAGTTCACTGTGATCAGACACAAGCAACGGACAGATAATTGGCCAAGTAAGGGATGTGACAATGAAGACCTGAAGGTCTCAGTGGACCAGAAGAGGCAGCTTACCATCCATGTTCGTGTTAATTTGTTAAGGCCAGAGATGAAATCTGTGAAAATAATCCTCTCTTCTTCCCTTGAACCGGTCTTATTCTAGGATTGTTTAAAATAGAGTCTGGGCTGGGGGAAGAGCTCTGGGGAAACCAGTAAATATAGAAAGATGGTCTCAGACGGGAGCTCCTGAGAGGAGCCTGTTTAAAAGGGAGTGGGGTTGTTTAGTCTGAAGGAAAGATGTCTTCAGAGTGACTTAGGGACTATCTTTGAGTAAACACTGGAGTGACAGGCTTCCAGGGCCACACCCCGGCCCAGGAGCTGCAGCTAGACTACAGTACCAAGTCTGTAGGCAGATGAGCCCCAGAATGGACAGCAGCTTGCCTCCAAACCATGCCAAGTGCCCCTGGGAAGTGATACCCTCATAGGCTGGGATGAGAAAAAGTGGGGTCCCTCCTGTTCCGAGAAGCTCTGCTGCAGAGAGGTACAAATGCAGCTGCTGAGAACAGGGGCCCTAGAACACAATGAGAAGAATTTTCAGCCTTCGGGACGTTTCAGAACCTCCTGGAACCCCAGTGTCTTGTACAAAATGTGTGTAACAATGAGAGCATCTTTGTGAAGCTTCACTGGATGATGCCGGTGCCCATGAGCTTAGGGAGTGTCAGGGATCCCCTGTGGAGCTTCTGTGCCTCCGCCCTCCAAGTGACATTTCCAATGCTGTGGTAACATTGAGCCTCTGAGGTAGTTCCCTGGAGTGTGATCCTCAACAGGCGACCTTGTCCATACAGGCATCTTGTTTGGGCTCTGAGGTAGGAGCCCTTGGGAATTTGCCTCTCCAAGGCTATCCAGTGGTCACTGTGGCTAAGGCAGCATTTCCTGCAGTCATGGCCATGACTTCTGGAATCTGGACTTCCTCTTCTGGAATCTGGACTTCCTCTGGAACCAGTTACCTCTCTGCCTCCATCTCCCCAATTTCCCTGAATCAGTAACATACAAAGAGTATCCACAGTCAGCAGAATTACCACAGATCAGTGTTCACACTGGCCGCCCCTCCCTCCGCTCCCTGTGCTTGGCGACTCCCTCCACTCTGCCCTCCTTGTTCCCTCCCATTTCACTCCAATCCAGAACCTGCTGAGCTTTTCCTCTTCAACCTCTTTGAGATTTCCCAGCCATGATCACGTTCAGGGGACTATGGGACTTGTGTTGGATAACACACCCTGCTTCTTTAGAGTGTGAACAGCAGACCAACGTAACACAGAGTCAGTCCTCACACAGCCCAGGAAGCCTCTTAGCACTCCCTGGGTTTCCAGAGTAGATGCTCTGGCCTTTGGAGAGGGGGACCTCTCTCAGCCTGACAGAATTCCCCGAGGCTACGAGGCCACGGCCGGGTGCAGGGGACTGGAGAGGAAGCAAGCCAAAGTGATGGCTTAGCACAGGGCCAGGGAAAGGACGAGGTCTAGGAAGGCTGATGCTGAGGGTGACCATGTTCATAGGATGGCTCCTTTAGGTGTCTGTGGCTCTGTAAGGCAGCTGCTGCCCTCCAAAACAGTTTATACAATGGCTGTTCGTGAGGAAACAGTTTAAATAGGAACCTATGATAAGCCTTCTATTTTCCTTATTCTTCCACACCTAAGACAGGTTTTCACCTTGTGCGGGTTTTCTTTGTTTGTTTGTTTGGTTGGTTGTTTTGTTTTGTTTTGTTTTTCTGGAACATTCCAAAGTAATGAGGGAGGAGCTAAGCCTAAAAAAGCGAATGGTGGGGGGGAAGGGAGATGGCCCCCATACTGGGATAGCTGCCTGCCTGCTGTGTAGATAAGTATTCAGATAAAGCATTTGCCACCTCTGCAACTTTATAACTTATAGAACAATCACTGGGAGAAGGGCCCGGGGCACCCCTCTGTACCCAGCCTTTCTTCTCAGACAGAATTGGATGTCAAGGGGAGTGTGTAACAGGGAGAATAAGGTTAACTGTGGCTTAAAGAACTGCTGTCGCCCCAGGTAGACAGCCTTCTGTTTCACGAGGGGCCTCTAGAAGAAAAGCCAAATGCAAACACACAGGCCAACTCCAAAAGCAAGTGTGGGCCATTAATGGCTAATTATACCTCATCTTCCTATTTCTGATTTATTTTTGTCTTTTGAGTTGAGACAGGCTTTTGCTATGTAGTCCTGGTTGGCCTAGAACTTGCTATGTAAACCAGGCTGACTTTGAACTTCTGCCTCCCCAGCCCCCGGGTGCTGGGGTTACAGCTTGTGCCAGCACATCTCATACCCCAGATCATTTCCACTGGTATCCTGCCCACCATCACTTTTCAATGCAATGAGAAGTCAGGGCCCCGTGTGCCCATCAGGGCCACCAGACTGAGGCAGCCACTTTAGATTGAGGAGCTCTGTCCAACCCCTCATTAGTGAAGGATCATGAATTCTGAATGAGTCTGGCCCAAGACCCCTGGTGTTTGCCACATTTGCAACATTGCAAAGTTCTGTCACTTTAGCAAATCAAAGACTCTGAGAGAAAGAACCTCTCTGATCCTTCCAAGAAAAGGGAAATCAGTCCCAGAGAAAGGAAGCAACTTTCCCAGGTTTAAACAGGATGATGAAGCCACAGGGTGGAGGGGGAGTTTCTCACTGTTTGACTTTGGACTGCTACCCACCCACACATCTGTCCATCTGTCTGTCCATACCATGCTGTCTGCACTTCACATCCTGTGAGTTCTCTCTCCTGCCTTTGGAATCTGTATGTGTAATTGTGGGCTGGCTTTCATGATTTCTCATGTTGGACTCAGCTCTGAGGCTGCCGAGTAGGGCACAAAGTAACCTCCACGCCGCCGACATGGTTGTCAGGACTGAAGCCGTGTCGTAGTAGCCTCTGGCTCCAGCCTTTTGCAGTTTAGATGGTTACTGGGCGGTACTAGTAACCCTCTGGCTCTGAGTAAGTCGAAACTTGCTTTTCACACAGTCCACGGGATGTTTCTACGTCTCCAGCCAATACAGAAATCAGTGAGTGCGGGGGAATCCAGTTCCCTAGAGGGGAAAAGTGCCACCAGAAGTTGTTTGTTTTCAGGCAGTAAGTAGACCATTTGATGACTTGTTAACACACTGGACAATAGCTTGATAGAAGATACACTACAAGGATGGTGGTGTGTGGGGGGGGAAGGTGTATAAAAGTGTGTGTGGTATATATGTGTGTGGCAGATGGGTTCATATAGAGGTCAGAGGTCAGAGGTCAAAGGTCAGCATCAACCATCATCCTCTTCTACACTCTACTTGTTCTTTTAGACAGGGTCTCTCTGTGAACCTGTAGCTCATCTGCTGAGCTGTGCTAGCTGGACAGTAAGCTCCAGGGACCTGCATGTCTCTGTTCTCCAGCACTGGAGTTAGTGCAGACGTTCCAAATCACCCAGTCGATTACGTGCTGGGTAGGGATGGGGGTGTGAGTCCTCATACCTGGGTGGCAGACATGCTACTGACTGAGCAATCTCCCCACTCCCAGTCCCTGCTTCATAAAAGGACTTTTTTTTTTCACAAATAGTAAAATTTTAAGAGTTTTTCTATGTTGCTTTGATATTTCTAGAAATGATGTAAAACTCTAGTTCTCGCTCGGCCCACGAGTTTATAATTTAGGAAAGTGTGGCAGTGTTGAGACGTGGGGATATGTGTTTGGAGATGCATTCTCTACATGGAGTTCATGATAGGATTCAGATGCATGACTTGGCTTGGTGTGACAGGAGACATTTTGCTGAGGAAGTTAGGTGAGGGAGCAGCTGCTACATTGGGTCCACCCTGAAGATGAGTCTTGGGAAGTCTTCATTATAGGGTCAAGTACCTCTGACCTGTCGAATAGACTTTATTAGCATGCAGAAAGGTCAAGAAACAAATGCTGGCTGTGTCTGCAACATCCTCTGCCTCCTTATAAAGGTGTATTTGGTGCTGAGATTCACAGTGATGAGAACAAGGTAGAGCAGCTCCCTGAAACTTGGATGCCCATCAGGATGCTGGTCTCACTGTCTCAGTCAGGGTTGTACTGCTGGGAGCAGACATCATGATCAAGGCAACAATTTAAGGACAACATTTAATTGGGGCTGGCTCACAGGTTCAGAGGTTCAGTCCATTATCATCAAGGTGGGAACATGGCAGCATCCAGGCAGGCATGGTGCAGGAGGAGCTGAGAGTTCCACATCTTCATCTGAAGGCTGCTAATGGAAGACTGACTTCCAGACAGCTAGGATGAGGGTCTTAAAGCCCACACCCACAGTGACACACCTACTCCAACAGGACCACACATCCCAAACAGTGTCACTCCCTAAAGCAAGCATATACAAACCATCACATTCCACTCACTGGCCCCCAAAGGCTTGTTCAAACACATGACTCTATGGGGGCCATATTTAGCCACAGCATAATATAAAAGTAGATTTAATCCAACTTCCGAAGCCCCCATAGTCTATAGCAGCCAAAAGTCCAAAGTTCAAAGTCTCTTCTAAGATTCGTTCAATCACTTAACTGGAATTCCCAAAGCAAGACAGGAAACCAACTGGGTAAACTGCAAACATCTCCATGGCTGATGTCAAAGTATTCAGATCTACAACTCCTTTTTCATCTTTGTTGACTGCAACAAACTTCTTTCTCCTGGGCTGGTTCCACTCCCTGCTAGCAGCTTTCCTCAGCAGATAGACCACGGCTCTGGCATCTCTAACATCTTAGGGTCTCCAAGTCAGCTTCAACTTCACAGCTTCTTGCTCCAATGTCTGGGATCCACACATGATCTTCTGGGCTCCTCCAAAGGGCTGACCTCACTTCTCCAGCTCTGCCCTCTGTAGCACTCTAGGCTCTGGCTGACTCCACTCCACTGCTGCTGCTGTTCTTGGTGAGCATCCCATGACACTGAAATCTCCAATACACTGGGGTCTTCTGCTGCAACTAGGCTTCCCCAATAGCCTCTCATAGGCTCTCTTCATGATGCCAAGTCTCAACTTTTTTACATGACCCCTTTAGTCCTGGGCTTCTCACTTCACAACTGAGGCTACACCTTCACCAATGGCCTTCCCTGGCCTCTCACAGTGCCAAGCGTGACTCTTAAACATTACTAAGTCCACCTGCAGCACAACATACAACCTTGGCTATCTCTGGAACACAGCTTCTTTGTGCTCTCAGAAAACACTTCTCAGAAGATTTCACCTCAGTGATGCTGGTCTCTTCTTAATCACCGCTAATTTCTTAGCTCCAGCTAACCAGCATCAATTGTCCCAGGAGTCCCTTCTGTTCTTGACCCTAAAGCCTGAGCCACATGGCCAAAGCTGCTGAGTTCTGCTGCTTGCTGGGGCTGGAACATGCCCCCCCCCCACTTGTTCTGTTTATTAATGCTGGGATTAAAGGAGTGTAGCACTATATCTGGATTTAGTCTTTTCTTCACCTTGAACTTGCTCTGTCCCAGGCCGGCCTTGAACTCAGAGATCTGTTTGGCTTTATCTCTAGGTGTCTACACCATGCCTGGATCTAAATTTAGCTGGGTAGGCTCCTGCCCCAAAGTCCTGATCCCTTCATCTGCTCTCTCCTAGAATACAGGATTCAGCTCCATTCTACTTCCTGGTGCCCCTTTAATATTTAAACCATATATTCTATATTTTTCCTTTCTAAGCTTGCTACACTTGTTTAAAATGCTCTTCATGAGACTTAACCAGAGAACAAAGTCTCTGCTGGGTGTCTCTGAGACTTCCTTTGTCATCAAAGTTAATCTGAGTTTCTTCTCCTTAGCCTCAAGCCAGCTCTTCAGACCAGGGCAAAAGCCAGCTATATTCTTCATCAAAATACCACAAAAACAGTCTCTAAGTCACATATTGAGATTCTTCTCCATTGAAACTTCTTGGGCCAGGTCTGTACAATTCAAATCACTCTCAGTAACAAAGTCTTCCATATTCCTATGAGGATGACCCATTAAGCCCCAGTTAAAGCATTCCACTGCTTTCCAAATCCAAAGTCCCAAAATCCACATTCTTTCAAACAAAAGCATGGTCAGGCCTATCACAGCAATACCTCAGTCCCTGGTACCAATTTTTGTCTTAGGGTTTTACTGCTATGAACAGACACCATGACCAAGGCAACTATTATAAGGACAACATTTAATTGGGGCTGGCTTATAGGTTCAGAGGTTCAGTCCATTGTCATCTAGGCAGGAACATGGCAGCATCCAGGCAGACATGGTGCAGGAGGAGCTGAGAGTTCTACATCTTCATCTGAAGGCAACTGGGAGTCTTAAAGCCCACACCCACAGTGACACACCTACTCTAACAGGGCTACACCTGACAGCGCCTCTGCTGGGCTGAACACTCACTGACTGATCTTTTCTACATGAAATTATCCTTAGAATGGGTCAATTCAAGGGCCTCTCTGTCAGCCAGCTGCTTTTTAGAGAATTTTGTTGAAGTCGCCAGGGGACTATAAGTGCGTGCACACGTTTCTGCATGTGTGTGTACACCTATGTGTGCATGCATGTACATGTGTGTGAGATGTGGGATATGCATGTTTATTGTAGGTGCATCCACAGTGGTTCCCATGTGGAAGCCAGAGGTTGACGTCAAGTGTCTTCATCCATTGCTCTCCTTCTGCCCTTTTGTCTGTCTGAGTCAGGGTCCCTCACTGATCCTGGAACCTACTGAGCTTGAAGTTCTGGCTAGATTGGCTAATAGTGAGTCTCCAGAATTCTTGTATCTCGACCTCACCAGGACTAGGGTTACAGACATGCATGCACTGCCATGCCCTGTTTTTAGACACGGATGCTGAGGTTCTAAACTCAGTTCCTCATACTTAGGCAACAAACATCTTACTGACCAAACTATGTCCCCAGCCTCATGAATATAATTTTCTTCTTTGATTTTGGAGGGACATAGCAAAAATACATGCATATGTACACATACATCTATATCAAATAGAATCTTTATATTTGATGAGTATTTTCTAATAAAAAAGCAAAATGCAGGAAGGACAACTGTGAGCATATGGTGATAATGGACATACAGTCAAGGGTTGGGAAAGAGTGAAGTGGGTGCTTATGGTTTTTTCTTAACACTGAAAACAGTGTACATCTTTTCCGAGATATTCATTTCTCTTGGTAAGAAGAGTTACTAATTGTGTCTGACATTAGACAGTAACCATTATTTGCCCAGCACCTGCCAAAGTGCTGCAGGCATATTAATTTATAAAATCTTGGGAGAAACAGTTAAGGTAGTTGAAGCAAAAGCTAATTAAGAAGCATGCCCAAGGTTGCCTAGCTAATCAGCCAGAATGGAAGCTGAGGAATCCAGACTTTGCACCACGGACACCCAGGTCTGTTTCTGAGAACTGAGGTATTTGGGCCTCAGTGCATTGTGATGCCATATCTCTGATAAGGAGCTTATCAGTGTGGGTGTGACTCACACAAGGCTTGCCTGTAGCTTTGTAGCTGCTCCAGCCATTTGACTGGAGTCAGTCTTCCTTCGGGTGGGTGTACTAAGTTACCCACGTGCTTCCCAGGGGGTTCCCAATATTTAGACACTGCCTGCTGCCACACATGTTAACGATTGGCTCCGAGTGTCACTGAGGACTGCTTGGGGACCTGGTGTCAATGGGACGTAAACCAGGGATAATGCAAAACCTGTACCATTTCCCAAAGAAAAGATTAACACAGTAACCAGAGCGGCCCTGAAGGAGGTGTCTAAGTTGGGATCCCCTTTAGCAAAGGGTCCCGTGTAAAGGTTGGGCGTTCAGTGTGTGCTCTCCGGATTGCCACTGCCAGTCACAGTGCTCACAGTGAATCGTGCCCCGAATGCCTCCCAGGTTGTGGTGTGTTCAAATATCAGACATGTCCATCACTTCAAGATAGAATCACTGTACATAAAGGAAAAATGAGAATTTTTCCTTCCTTCCTTCCAACCCAGATGTGAAGAAAAGAGACAAAGGGTCCAAGGGGGCGCTCTGTATACCTGTTCTCCCACTCTGAAGGCCTTTCAGGCTAAACAGGGGATTCTGGGGGAGCCTTCACCCTGGTATTTTAGTTCCCACTCTGCTAATCTCTCTAACTACCTGGAGACTTAGAGAAGCAGTTCTTAAAAGCATTAATAATAACTGTGCCTAAGAGTTTCTAAGGAGTGTTAGAATCTCTTCCTGTTTATTGTTTTAGTTATATGACACTAGACCTAGAAGAATTTTGTGAGCATCAAGATTTCCCTGAATTCAGGCTAAGACCTAGAAGGTTCTCTGGGGCAACTGAAGATGTGAGAGGAAGGATTATCCTTCTGTCTCTGTGAACAGCAGTAGTCCACTTTGACACTACCCATGAACAACAGTCCATCATGACACTACCTATGAACAACAGTCCATCATGACACTACCTATGAACAACAGTCCATCATGACACTACCCCTGAACAACAGTCCATCATGACACTACCCGTGAACAACAGTCCACCTTGACACTGCCCGTGAACAACAGTCCATCATGACACTACCCGTGAACAACAGTTCATCATGACACTACCTGTGAACAATAGTCCACCTTGACACTACCTATGAACAACAGTCTACCTTGATACTACCCCAGTGAGTCTTTGGTCAATATCCCACTTGTGCACAGAAGTTGCTAAGGTTTAGCTCTTGCTGCCTGAAGCAGGTTCTTTCCAGGTACCAGTAAGACTATAAAGGCATAAGCAAGAACCTCCTCATTTTGGTGCGTAAGAAACATGTAATGAACAAAAGTTAAGCCATTCCTTTGAATGTTTTTCTTTGATTCAGAGCATTGCAAAATCATATTGCTACTTAGAAGACCATGCCAGTGAAGCTGGGGTCTGAGCTAGTACACAGTTTTTGTTAGAATTGATTGTACGAAGTGCAAAAAAAAGAGGGGGGGGGAAGAAGCAATATAATACTGTCTATGGTGAGGCTTCCGTTCCTTAATCTTAAAATGTGTAAAAAGATTTTAGGATCCTTAACTCCGGGACCTGGGCTTTCACCATGGCGCCATCAGACCTGTGGGTGTGAACTTAGGCAATTATCTTAAGTACTTCTTAGTCCTTAGTTTCCTCTTGGGTCAAACTAGGCAATGAGATGAGATAATCTCTAAATTAGTTCCCACTCAAACTAGGGTAACAGAATATTGTCAGCAAAACAGAGGTATAGCTTCCTCACAAACGGGACCCCTTACAGCCACCATCACAGCTGCCTACCCTGAACGCTGTCATCCTTCATGTCCTCAACCATGGCTTCCACAGTAGTTTTCAGATTCTCCCCCTCCAGTCCCCCTCTCCCTCTGCCCTCTGCCCTCTTCTCTCTCTCTCTCTCTCTCTCTCTCTCTCTCTCTCTCTCTCTCTCTCTCTCTGTGAGCTTTGTAACTCATCTTCAAATTCTCTAGCCATAAGTATCACACCTCATGTTCCACATCCCTGATGTCTCCACACCCAGCTTGAGATGCTGTGTCTCCTGTTCACCCTGGGTAACTTTGGGATGCTGATACCTGGCTCTCTGTCCAATAGAGACAATGGCCATATTAGTGTCATGGGACCAAGAGGTTAAATAACAGACTACCTCCAGGGACCCTGAGAGCCTTTTCTGGGACACAGCACACATTTAGAAGATGCCACCTATCGTTTATGTTTGTCTTGGAATCTTGTGGAAAATAAGAAATCACTCTTGACAAAAACAACAACGAAAAAGGAATCCGTGAAATCCTAAACTTAAAAATTCATGAAGTGGACTTAATGCTGCCCCTTTTGAGATGTAATTAAACATTTATGCATTTTGATTTTTTTTATTTCAGATTTTTTTTTTTTTTTTTTTTTTTGTATTTAGGCCCAGTAAATTTATTTTCTGGCATATTATGGCCCCTTAAAATATTCTGGGCACTGTTCCTAAGTCTCTCATGGTTCCAACGGACTTGTCCCCAAATGTTATGCTTTGTGAACAGCTTGAAGAAAACATGTCCTAGTAGGAGACAGCGCCTACCTGAGATCTAACACTCCAGCCCTTCTCAGTATGTTCAAGAGTCAACCGATGAAGAGTCTTACAGTGTTCTAGAAAACAGCAGAACCTCCCCATTGTCTTCCCTTGCTGACCTTAGGGGATTTGTTCCAGGAACCAACACCTCAGATATCAACACAGAATCAGGGCCACACAGAAGCCCCTGATATCAGATGGCAGATTATTTGTAGATAACTCATGTACATCTTCCTGTAGACTGTCGGTCACCTCCGAGTTACTGAAGTAACTAGATAAGGCTACATGAATACCTGTTAGACTGTGTCGTTAGGAAAGTCAATGCGTGTTCAATACGGGCACTTTTTTTTTCCTCAAGTATTTTCAGCCTGGATTTGGTTGAATCCAAGGATGTATCAGCCACAGATATAGCAGGATGCCAGATGACCATACTGGGCTCATCACCCCAGGGTGACTGCAGTCTCTAGCAAGACCTGCACACTGTACACACAGAAAGTAGCTAGTCACCCTTTTCAGTCTCTGAAGCCAAGGCAGGTCTCTGGAGGGACCCCCCACACACACTGTGTGTGAGAGAGAGAGAGAGTGTGTGTGTGTGTGTTGTGTATGTGAGGGGTGTGTGTGTGTGTGTGAGAGAGAGAGAGAAAGAGAGAGAGAGAGAGAGAGAGAGAGAGAGAGAGAGAGAGAGAGAGAGAGAGGGGAGGACACTCCTGTTACCTATGGCTGTTGCTCTGGGACACTCAGCTGTCATGCATTCTCCCATGGAGACAAATGACCTGCCAGCTTGCTGAAGATCTGTAGCAGGCAGGCCCTGTTTTCAGAGCACACTAGCATGCCTACCTCTCCCCTTTCTGAGACAATTTCAATTCTTTCAAGGCCTAACCACTTTCCCTTTTCCGTTTTGAAGGAACTGGAGTTTTCCCAAGGGCTTGGGCTTTCCTGTAAGCTATGTGCTGAGAAAGGCCATTAGGAAAAGGCTGGTACACAGCGTCTCAAAGGACCCGGCCACTGCCACACACACACAGAAAAGGATTTTTTTTTCCCCAAAGTTTTGATTAAATAAGTAAACCTCATCTCCTCGTTTTAGATCCGCATCTGAGTTCACTGTAGCTAATTTGAATCTGCCTCTTCTCGTGTTTTTCCATCTGAAAACATTTTATAAAGTGTCCTGCTCTCAGGCTCTGGCAGTATTAAATGGTGCCCTTAGGAAAGAGGTAGATTGACTAAAATCTATTGGTGTGTGTTGCGCCTGTCAGGTGCCAAATGCCTTCTTAGTGGCTCACTTGTCTCGAGGTCAATCTTAAGGTTTTCCCTGGGAGAACTTGCTGTGTGTCAAACTTTCTCAGTCTCTGTCCATAGTGAAAGCCAAGGTTAGGAAAATATTTAAGTACCCAAAGGGAAGTATTTTTCCTGTGGGTTCCTCCCTCCAGCCCCCAACACCATCCTTAAAGTAACACAGTGGAATTAATCTGCAACTCCCCAGGCCCTTATGAAGTTAAGTTAATGGTGATACATTAATTGTGTGCTCCCAGGAATTCCATAGGCCCAGGTTCCATTAAAGCAAGTATTGACTAAAGCCCGCACTGTTATTGAAAAAAGTTCAGCGTGCTTGCCTGCCCTAAAATGTCCAACAATGGGTGTTTTATTTGCCTGCTGGATCTTGTTTTTATTTTTGTACACCATGGCTGGTAAGTCATATTCTGGTCATTTAAGCCAAAAAAAATGTAAACATTTGAAATAAGTCACATCGTAAGTGCAGGATGACTTTATGGCCCTTTTTTGGAATTCTGTTTCATCCTTACTTGCCTGTGAGTGGCGTTTCTGGTCCACTCATTTTACAAAGCTACGAGAAACGTATGGAGGGATGTTTTTATCCTTAACCTGACCTTGCTCATAGGGTTCCGGTCCCTAATTTCAGAATAGAATCAGAGGGTTCAACAGGGAGTGGGAGAGGGAATTGGGACCAGACCAAACTGGTTTCAAGTCTGACCTCAGATATGTACTAGCTGTGTGCCTCAGTTTTTCCCTCGGTAGAAGGGGTTTCCAGATGCCCACCTTCCAAAGAGATGAAAGGATTAAACAAGATGGGCCAGATGGGCACTGTCACTCTGAGGCTAGCTGCCTGACACTAGCTCCTGCACTGCCTTGGCTCTGATAACAAACCTCCATCACAAGGATTGCAAGACCATGCACGGAAACTTCCATGTGAGGGTGCTTCACATAGCCCTGCACAAAAGCACCCTGTAACAGGTAAAGCACGTGCCAGGAACACATGCAGGTCATTCTCCTTCACCCCCAACCTTTCATTTACCAAGGGGATCACATGGAATTCTGCCGACGTGGTCACTAAATATTTACCAATACCAAGTTATTTAAAAATGAGGGGGAAGTGTGGCCTATCAACTAAGTCATAGAAATACAATAGATGTGAGTGAGATATTTGCAAACAAAACAACCTGAAAACCAGCTGTTAATGTTTTACAGGTATTGGGCAAGACACTCAGGGATCTTAAGGAAAATAATGATTGTTTTCTTAAAGATAATATTGGTTTTGTTAGATTTACTTGTTTTATATTTTATGTATGAGTGTTTTGCCTGCTTGTATGTTGTGTACCACACGCATGCCTGGTGCCCTGGAGGCCAGAAGAGGTCCTTTGATCCTTGCACTGGAATTACAGTTACAAATGGTTCTGAGCTGCCACGTGGGTGCTGAGAACCAAACCCTGGTCCTCTACAAGAGCAACACATGTTCAGCTACCCAACTATCTACCCGAAAGATGGGTTCTGTCTCATCTTGTCAGACTGGTGAGAATGCAGGGGAAATGGGCATTTACCTTAACCACCACTGTAGATCTCCACTTGAAGGAACATTTTTGTTTTGTTTTTGTTTGTTTGGTTTTGGTTTTTCGAGACAGGGTTTCTTTGTGTAGCCCTGGCTGTCCTGGAACTCACTCTGTAGACCAGGCTGGCCTCGAACTCAGAAATCCGCCTGCCTCTGCCTCCTAAGTGCTGGGACTAAAGGCGTGCGCCACCACCGCCTGGCCCTGTAGGAACATTTTCTTCCTCCATTTGCCTCCATCCAGAAACTCTTTAAGGTACTTGGAAACAAAGGAAGCAACCTTCATCAACAGTTGAGAGTTTTAGTTAAATTTACTTTTTTTTCCAGAACCCAATAGTTTTTCTTCTGAATACAGTTCTCACAGTAGCAAAACCACAGGAGAGAGCAGCAAAGACTGCTGCTTCTGAGTCTGTATTCCGTGTGTATGTGTGTGTGTGTGTGTGTGTGTGTGTGTGTGTTGTATGTATGTATCTGTGTCTATGTATATCTGTGTGAGTGTGTGTGAGAGTCTGAGAGTGTATGTCTGTGTCTCTGTGTGTGTGTCTATGTATGTTTATGTGTGTCTGTGTATGTCTATGTGTGTGTGTGTATGTCTCTGTGTGCCTGTGTCTGTGTGTGTGCCTCTTTGTATGTGTGTGAGTATGTATATGAATATGTTTGTTAGAATGTGTATATGTCTGTCTGTGTCTGTCTGTGTGTGTATGTCTCTGTGTGTCTGTGTGTCTGTGTGTCTGTGTGTGTCCATGTCTCTGTGTGTGCCTGAGATTCACTTTCTGGGAGGTGAAACAATCCATCCTGTGCCCAGTGCCTGTTTCAAAACCTTCCGCTACTTGATGCTGAAGTCTGGACACCACTGGGCAGTCTGTGCATCTGCTAACACACTGGCTGGGGGCAGGATCAGAGAATCTTTTCTGCTCTGAGAGTGATTCAGCCATTCTCAAAATAAATAAGTAGCAGAGTGCAGAGAGGAAGAGCTAGAAAACATTGAAATCTGAGTCTGGAGGGTGGAGCTATTCTCAGCAGGGCTCCTAAATCCTGAGCAGGGGGCAGTGCCCAGTGGAAAGCCCTCAGGCTCTGCAGCCTGGCTCTGTGAGGTGCTTTGGCTGGAACCTCAGTTTTCTCATTTACAAAGTTGGGGGCCAGGGCATAGTGAGGGTTAAGGCATTTAAGAACTCCTGAAAGCTTGATTTGACGTTTCCAGGAGCAATTGAACTTGCTAGGTATCTTCTTCCAGCCTCTACCAGAAGACCTGCTCTGCCTATTGTGTCCCAAGGGCAGGGAGAGGAGATGGTCACGGGGCGTGTGGGGGAGGGGCTAGTGAGGAGCAGAACGGAGTAGGGCCAGAGGGAGGATCACAGCCCCACCCACTCCAAGCTGCTGCAGAGGGACGAGAATAAAGAAAGGCCCGTGCAGAGTGGAGTAGTTCAAGCAGGGGAAATCATCAAAACTATATTTCCCATGACTTTGGCAGCCTTAGAGAAAAAGAAGAAAGGAAAAGAAAAAATCAGTAAACACACAAAGTGCTCAATTGTCCGAGCCTAATGGCCAACTTCCCAAAGCTGCCGGCCAGAGACCTTGGTGTTAATTCCTCAGCCAACTGGGGGAAAAAAAAAAAAGATGGTGTGTGTTCTGTTGACTTAATTGTCAGAGCGTTGCTGAGCAAGGCTGCCTTCCCCCGCCTCCTCACGTATTCTGGGCCGGTCCTCATTACCTGCCCTACCTATCTCCACAATCTAGCCACAAACAGCTTCGGTTGACCACACCACTTCCCTATTGAAAGTTAATACTGTTTGACTCATTCGGCGCTGCTTAACCCGGAGCCAAAGAAAACAAGCAGAGAATAGCTGGCTTGTATGGAGTCTGGAAAGCCCTGCGCGGCCCTGCTTTCAAAGTCCTATACAGTAGCCTTACTATATACCTCAGCTGCAGCTGCAGAGAGAACGAAGGAAGGAAGCAGAAGTGACTGCGTGTGTGTCGGTGAGCAGGGTGGAGGCAGGGAAGAGAACAGGAAGGGAATGGAGTGGCCCATCAGTGTGGGAAGAGACAACAGAGTAATCTGCCCAGTTCTAGGGCTCTCTTGCTGGGCTCCAAAGTTTGACCTGACATACAGGAGTGTTCAGGCTGAAGAGATGTAGTAAAAAGAAAGAATCAAAATAAACCATTAGAAAAAAGTGGATTTTCTATTGAAGACAGCAGAGAGAGAGGTGTTGAGTCTCACCTGACCAGCTTCCCATTCAGAGAACGAGAGATGCAGGGTTGCTCAAGCCAAGCACTAAGAATGGGGATGGGGGTGGGGGGGCTCTGGATATCTTCTCCTATGTGCAACCTAGGGCTTGCCCTAGATATATAGATTTCAGAGTCTATAGTGCTCTCCTGACTCTGCCTGTGCCTTGCAGCCCAGACTTAACCTTCTGTGGCTGCCTTTCCTCCAGTAGATTGGTAGGAACAGTTACATCAGGTTACTTCTTAATTACACTTTACAGAGTGGGTCCTGGGACCGTGCTCTCAGGAGAGTTGATAAGACTTGGAATTACAGGCTGGCAAAGGAGCCGCTCTTGCCATGAGAGTTCCCTGCACCTCTCCCACTGGCTGCCCCTGCTGGCCACCCCCACAGAGGACCACAGCTGGTCGAGAACACAAGATAACCAGACTGCTTCTGCTCTAAGCTACAATTACCTCCTTAGTCACCAGACAAAGCAGGAGGTGAAGGGGGCTAATGACCACAGAGACAAACCCCTCTGCGCTCAGGGCCAGGGGCCCATGGGGTCACCACACCTGAAGTCTGTCACTCAAGGCCCAGAATGGAGAATGATTGATACTTCTGCTTTTTGCTCCCTAAATCCTGGGGCTCAAAGAGGGAGAGAGGGATCCTGGGGCCTCAGGGAACAGAAGAGGCAGGGCCTATCAGCCCATTGCCTGTGACTGTATCAGGCTTTGTCTGGATTTGGCCGCAGCTGGCTTTACTGTTCTATGTGTGGATCACGAAATAGTTCGTGTCTGTTTGAGAAATGTGTGTATGTGCGGGTAGATCACATACACACACATACATATATATACACATACACATATACATATATATGACAAATATATACGTATATGCGTGTCCTGTGTGTATGTGATATATATATAAAATACATATATAGAACATGTTATATGTATATGTGATATAAACACATGGTATGCCTGTACATATAACATATATCTGCTATATGTGTGCCATTGTGTATATGTGTGTAGTAGATATGTGGTACATACATGTGTGTAATATATATAACACATTACATAAATGTAACCTATATGTAAGATATGATAGAAGTATGTACTGTATGGCATGGTGTATATATGAGTCGATAGGGATATGTAGACATTCGCATGTGCAAGTATGTAGTAGATGTGTATGTGGATACACACAATGCACATAGTATAAGCATGTGGCATATGTGCATCAGGTACTCACTACAGAGAAATGGCAGCATCCACTCCAGCTGCTGTGCTCGGCTCTGCACAGGGGACTTGTCATACTTTCTGGTGTGATGATAGGAAAGTGGATGGGGTTTGGTGACAGATCTGACTCTGACAGGACAGTGCTTCAGGGAGCCCCACTGCCCATGCTGAGACTCTGACACGACAGGTATCTTCCTGGGAGTCTCACTGTGCTCACACACTTCAGTTCTCGATCCCTTTGCCCCAAATAAATTCCACTTTCCTCTAGTCTAGGGAAGGAAGAGTGGATGGCATTGATCATGAACATCTGTTTGCTGGGTTAAGCTGGTTGTTCAGTCGGCATTTAGCCTTAGCCGGATGTGTGCCAGGAACCTTAGGTACCAAAGAGACAGCAGGATCCATGTCTCCATGGACTCAAGCTTCAGTGGGCACAGACACACTGCAGTGCCACAATGGTCCTATGGAAGAAGCCAGAGGCCGAGGGTGAAGCTCAGTGGGTAGAGTTCTAGCCTAGCATGCATGAATCCCAGGGTTCAATCCCCAGCAATGTATAAACCTGGTGTAGTGTGTATTTGCCTCTCCAATACTCAGGAAGATGAAGCAGGAAGATCAGGAATTCAAGGTCATCCTACGTAGTGATTTCAAGATGATCCTGGATTACATGACAGCCTGTCGCATACACACACACACACACACACACACACACACACAGAGTCAGAGCTCTGAAGACTGTCTTAATAGTTAGGTTGGGGACAAGCTCTAAAGACCAGGTATTTGCCTGAAAGAAACTAAGGAAATTGAGTCATGGCATCCTGTGAACTTGTTCAGAAGCAGCAAGCTTAGAGCCATCCAGTGAGACCCAGCAGAGTAGATGCGGGCGGGCGGCAGACGTAATTGCCATGGGTGCCCCCGGAGGAATCCACCTTAGTCCTTTAATTCCAGGCTTGCAGATAAGGAGCCTGGGCTCCGCCCACAGCAGACTCTGCAGGAAGCACAGACTTAGAAAAGGGGATACCAGATGCACAGTGGTGTCTCCTAGTGAGGGCCGCCTCTCAGGGAGAGGAGTCTGAGGCTGCATAAACATACTGGCCCTCTGAGCTCTAACCTGCTACTTGTCCCAAATAGAATAGTAAGCTCCATGTGGTCCCCGCAGTTCTCACACTCCCTCTGATGGTAAGGCAGGAGCTGCCTCTCCCTCAAGAATTCTGAGGAGCCTCTAACCCCCATGCTATTCAACCTATGGGCTGCAACCCCTCTGGCAACCAACCGTCTATCTCCAAAAATATTTACATTATGATTCATAACATAGTAAAATTACAGTTATGAGGTAGCAATGAAAATACTGTTATGGTTGGGGGGTCACCGCAACATGAGGAGCTGTATTAAAGGGTCTCAGCCTTAGGAAGGTTGAGAGCCACTGTTGTCACCAAAGCCATCTAGCCACAACAGGAGATAGATGAACACGACAATCATCAGGAAAGAGCTTCTCTGTATATACCTTTTTAAAAAAGAAGCCAAAGGATCTCCAGTCTTCACACCAAACAGGGCCAGCACAAAGTGGCCATGAACTTAGACTACAACCAGCCTTCCATATCCATGAGCTCAGCGCAAGCCAGTTCATTCAACAATTAAAGGAAATGTTCTTCTTAAAAGACACATCTGTATTAAGCCGGAAAGACTTTTCTTCTTGTGGTTCCCCCAAAAGATACAATGTAAAAGGTCTGTGTCTCGGATGATTGAAAGAATTCAGGAAGACATGCACAGGTTGTAGGTACACATGTCGGACCAATTATATCAGAAGCTTGGATGCCATGGGCTTGGAAATGTACAGAAATCAAGCCATCCGTCTCCCTCAGATACTGAGGGTGGGTTGTACCTGGTATTTTATCCCTAGCCCTCAGCAAAGCAGAAGCCTGTACGAGAAGGGTAGTCATGGTGCTTGTGGGAAATTCCTGGGCCAGTCAGGGGAGCCCCTCCTCCCTTCTCTCACACATATACCTGACACCAGCAACATCAGCAGCACACACATCTTTGTAGAAACTGAAGTTCTACAGGCCCTTAGTCTACACCTCCTAGCAAGAGTCTCCAGGTGCTCCAGGCATCGAGAGCCCTTAGACAGCTGTATACCACTGTCCTACTCTGACCCTCCTCATCCATGGGCCACACTGGGGACAAGAGTGGGACAAAGAGAAGTGGGTGGCCTGTGATCTGGATTCGGTTTGGTTGTGTCTCTGTATTTCTTCACTTAGGCAGGGATGGGGTCACCAAAATCAAAATTGCTCATTCTGGGTGATCTGGGTGCTCTGGGAGTTATTGGGGAACTGAGGATGGTTGCGGACCCGCGTCCTTCCTCCATCTGGCTGTGTGAGATGGGTTAAATGTACCTGTCTGAGCTTGGCTTGTCATCTGTCATTGAAAAAGATATGCCCGATTTCTCTGGCCCTTCTCTAGTTCTTTGGTGTAACAACTGTGTCCTGTTCTCTTAGCATGATGACAGGAGAGGAAATTAGGAGGAGTGATGAAACTAAGTTCACATAACATCAGACAATCTGTGAAAACTTACATATATAAAATGCATTAGAATATATATTAGCATATATCATATAATATCATTACACATTTTAGGTATAATATGTGAATTAATTTAAATGTAGTTTAATTAATTTAAATGTTTACTAAACTGAAAGTTTTTTCTCTCTTCCTTCTTCCTCCTTTTATGACACTAGACCTGAGACTTGGGGCCTTGTGAACGCTTAGAAGTTGCCTCTCACTGAGCTACATGCCCAGTGCTTTGTAATATGTGAATAATATGCAATAGTAGACGGTATTTCTCAACATTTAATTAGCTGGGAGATAGCAGGTTGGCTGGTCAGAAGGCTTGTCTTACCTGCAAGACAGTTCAAGGAAGGGTCAGAGCTGCATTCAGTGCAGTTAGCGACACAAAGAAAGTGAGGTGTTCTCTACCCTACACTTTCTTGTTCATAGTCCTAAAACTGCCCCAACCAAAGACAGAGTAAGCGTCTTATACCCAGATCATGTAGCCACCACTGGGTTGACTGGAGGACATTTTCTGAAATGCAGATGTCATTTTTAAAGGTGAACGTATAAAATTTACCATTACTTTTAGGAGAACCACAATTTGTGTGTGTGTACACACACACACACACACACACACTACAGAGAGAGAAAGAGAGAAAGAGACAGAGAGAGAGAAAGAGAGAGAGAGAGAGAGAGAGAGAGAGAGAGAGAGAGAGAGAGAATATGAATATTTTCAGTGTTGTCATTTTGCATAGACTTTTCCAATCTGCTCACCAGGACAAGACTTTAAGTATATGCTATGTGATCTATCAAGAAAACCAGAAAACTGCTATCAGAAACAAGAGCTGACAATCAATTTGATTAGCTGACTAATCAAATGTTTTCAGGAAAATCTGGCAATTCCACCTCATTACCTTCAATAGAGGGCCAGATGCTGTATTTCAGTTATTTACAGCTACAGATCACAGTGGTGCCCTGGCCAAGGCAGCTGCGGTGTCAGTGAGCTGTGCATGCTCTTCTGCTCCGTTTTCACAGAAGGAAGATGGAAACTGACCTCAGTATCTGCCATAAAATATGATAACATTTAGGGGTGCTCGGATGGCCAGCCACCTCAGAACTACAGAGGTCTGTTTGGGATGGAGCCAATGTGCCGGGTGTCATTGGTTTACTTTATTATATATTTCCTTTTCTGTTGTTTGTTGTTTTTTAGATTGTGCATTGACCATAACATTTTGAGCAGTAGTTTCTCAAAATATGTAAAAAAAAAAAAAAAGAATATTTGGAGGCCCCTTTCAGCTCTGTGTGAGCATCAGACAGATGCACACAATACCTAGTGGCCACAGCTTGAAGCCCCACTCTGGAAACCTTCACAATTGACTCCCAGTGAACTTGAAAGTCCAGGCTTCCAGAATGTGTGTGTTTAGTCTACACAGTCCTACGGTGGTTTGATCCAGTGTTGAATTCCCTGTTACCCTCCAGAGCCCAGTAATCAGTAAGAGGGAAGAGAGAATTCTGTAGTGGGCGATTCCCATACTCCTGTATTTAAAATTCAGTGGGCAAATTGATATTTTAATAGCATGCAAATCCAGGAAACTGAAGCCATAAAGCATTCATTTTCCCCCAGCCTGAAAGTTTCCATCGGAAGCTCCTATATTCCTTGCAAAATATTGCTGTTTGGCACACAAACCCCGATGGTTTCAGAAGAGAATTAGGTGCTCCCTATTCTAAACTCGTCGGGGCCACGCCTTGAACTTGATGATGCCCTGCGTTTCCTAAGTGTCCTGGTGTTGCAATTCTCTAACACCCTGTGAATGTGGGCTTCAGGCTTCCTCTCAGGCAGCACCTCTCCTACAGACTCCCAGAATGCACACAGGGAGAGTGTGGAATGAACTCTTCCCTAATCCTGAGCATTCAACCCAGCCTAGACTCTCTAGACTCTTGGGGCTTAGGAAGCAACTCCCAGAAGCCAGGCCCAGGCATTCCTGCCGAAGCAGGCAGTCATCAGTTAATCTCTGTAAATGACTACGACTTTGGCAGGTGTCAGCTGGTACAAAAACAGATCACATATTAGGAGGGTTTTTTGTTTTTTTTTTTGTTTTTTTTTTTTTTTGCATCAAGTAATGAGGGAAGAGAAATAAAAATAAGTAATACGTCACACGTGTTGGCCACATAGTGGCTTGCCACACATGGCTTATTCCTGTTTGGGTTCTCAGTGACCATGTCCCCAAACTTACAGAGCCAGATACTTAGACAGCCACCCTTCAAAGGCTGGCCAGAGACACCACAACGGATGCTCTGACTTAGAATGATAACGCGTGCACAAACACACATACACACACACACACACACACACACACACACACACACACCCTTCCTATGGCTACACACTGTCCTTCACAGTGTTCTTCCAAAATGCCACTGGGTGCCTCAGGAATGTGAGACTGAAAGGCAGACAAACCCGCTGGAAGCCCTTGCTGGCCCACATTCTTTCTGAGACCATACAGTTAGCCAGAGTCACATTTCCTACCTTCCTCTTTCTTGACTGGTGTGAGGCCATGGTAGACACTTAAAGGGGCCCACATCACGCTTTAAATGGTTTTAGAGCTCGGGTTGTTTTTCTGCGAGAAAGCTTGAGGTTTTTCAGCGTGATGAGGAGTGGAACTGGGTCGCAAAGAGAAGAGGAGGGAGGAACCAAAGAGGGCTGCACACCGAATTACGGAATTACATATACCATCTCGAGTAAGGTAGATGGTTCTAGAAAAAGAAGTTTCTGTGCTTGTGCTGGTAAAGGCTGGAGGGGGGTGGCTCAGGGACTTGGCCTCTTTTGTCCATAGAGCTTTAAATACTCTGGCTGTAAGAGGCCTCTCCCATGTGCACCGGCCGAGCCTGCGTGACTCAGGGTGTTTGTGTTTGAGTCCAGTGTTGTAAGCTCTGAGTGACAGTCCAGATTTGCCGTGGCGATACGTGGAAAGAGGGAGCCCTGCATGTGAACTACACAAATATTATGCTTAAGAGGGTTTTTTTTTTTCCTTCCATTTGGAGCCAAACAGGTCTTGTCAGTGATAAAAATCTCTGCAATATAGTGGGCCCTTTTTCTGGCCTGGAATCGGAGACCCTGTCGGTGTGCCAAGGAGGCCCCGTAGCAGGAAAAAAATAGCAAGCCGCAGGGATTTGAAACCATAACACGACTTCTACAACTTGATTTTATAATTGTAGCAATCAGGAGCTAGGTGATGGACGGGGGTGGGGGAGGTAGGTAGCCTTGCGCCTACCCCTGTGCTGGGGGAATGGTATTCAGGGTCCCCTGGGTTGGGATGGGGTACCAGGAACAGCATTTCTGTGGCCCGTGGCTTCCTCTGTCATTGTCAGGCTGTGTAACCATTGACAGGAGAACGGTTGTGGCTCAGTCAAGGGTTCTAGTCAAACAAACTTTAAGGACTAGGAGGAAGCACTAAGTTGGGCTCTTAAAAGGAGGAATGGACTTCCTAAGTCCACTGTGCTCCTATGGGGGAGGCTGGGCTCTGCTACAGTCTCTAGCTGCATGGCACTCCGAAAGGGATGAATAGAAAAAAAACCCTGGAAGTCCAGCCCTCCTGAATGGCCAATGTGGACGGCCCTACTTGCTGTTTCCTGGCAATAGGGACACCTACCACCCTTACAAGACATCTTCCCACCTTGCTTTCATTCCTGAGGCCCTGGGAAAACTCAGCAGACCAGCTGGCCACTCCCTCTGGGCTCCCAAGGGCCTGGCCTACTAGAAATATTGGAACAGACCCAGGCTGCACCTTTCTGCCTACTTCCTCCTAGGGATACACCCAGGGAGTGGGCTTCAGGGAAGAAAGGATGCTCCTGAGGAGCCTGTATGAAGGAGGAAGGGGCCTGGGTGTGTGCAGGCTGAGAGGGATGCCCTGTGCCTGCCTGCCTGTAATAGGAAATCTCACTCCTAGGCTGTGGGTTTGCAGCTGCACCCAATTTCCTGTTGAAGGGACATGCTGCTAGGTTCCAGGGCCCACTCTGGCACCTCTCAGACCTGCTGCTCAGGTTTTTGGGAAGGCAGGGCATTCTTGACCCCGGGAGGGCACCTTTCTTGGCTGCCACAGCTCTGTTCTCAGCCTGAGGCCCACAGCTAACAAGCAACGGGCTTCTTCCCCGGGGCCACTATTGGCAGTTCCTCTGCCCACCTGAGGGATGCGCGGAGCTCTGAGCACAGACTGAGGCAACACCCAGTGGCCAGTGGGATGAAAAACCCCAGTTGGCGGCCATGGGAAGGATAACCCTGGTTCCCACAGGCAGCCAGCCCAAGGGACAGTGTCCAACAAGCTCACCTTGGGGGTGAAGGGAGAGGGCGGGGAAAGATAAGAAAAGCCCCCTCCACAACACGTTTTCTGATCTCTTCCCTCCCTCCTTCCCTGCCTCCCTCTCCTCCTCCTCCTCCCTTCCCCTCCCGGTCCCTACAATAGGACATCGGCAGAAACTAGATGATCAGACCAAGCCCGGGAGTTTGTCCTTTTCCGAGAGGCTCAGTGAACTGGAGCAGCTGCGGCGCACGGCCATGAGGGTCAGCCCGCACCACCCAGCCCCCACGCCCAACCCTCGGGCCTCCTTGAACCACTCCACTGCCTTTAACCCTCAGCCTCAAAGTCAGATGCAGGGTAAGTACCCCATGGAGCCCACTACCCTCTGTCTTTGCTAGAGTCCCAGGCTCGGAGCTCGCCCAGGCTGCCGGGCCTTCCTCTGGGTGCTCTAAGGGAACTTCTGAAACCCACAGCATCTGCTGGGAGCTTATGAGAAAGGCATTGTTCCATCTTCGGAGTATCTCTACTCTGAGAAGTGTGGTTGCTGAGTGTGGGAGGGATGCGTGACTGTGGAATCCATGTGTACATGGGTACACACGTCTGCCTCTCTTGGTACCTTGGAGTATCAGTTCCAGGTATCCAAAGCCACAGGAGTGCGAGCATATTATACAGCATGTCCTAGTACTTGCCTAGGCCCGTGGACATCAGCCTGGAGACTGTAGTCCATTCCTCAATTGTGGCTAGCATCCAACATGCTATAGATGCTGTGTTAACAATCACTAAATTATATTATTTAGGGAATCGTGACAAAAAAATACATTTTAATATGTGGACATTTAAAAAGCTGTATCATCGACCTACCTTTGGTTCAATGTTTAGCTATAGAGGCCACAGATAGAAAGAGCCACCTGTATAGAAACAGACGGGAAGTTTTTGTAAGACTTAGTTTCTGCTCGGTTGTTTGCTTATCTACCCATTAATCTTGAAGGCGCAATACACACAATTGCGTATGTATGTATGTATGTATGTATGTATGTGTATATGGATAAACACATATACACATACAAATCAGATTTCATGTTAAGTTTGCATTAATATCTGTTCTTTTCAAACTACGAAGAAGGAGGCATGAATGTATGTGTGTGTATATGGTGCGGGCTGTGTTGAGCATAGTATTTTCAGATCAGTCGTGTGAGTTCTGTTCACTCAGTGGGCCAGTCACCAGCTGCAAACGCACCGTAAGATGTAATAACTGCACATACCCTCTGTGCCAAGTTAGATAATACCCACAGTGCATATCCGCAATAGGACTGCTGACGTCGGAGGCTGTTTGTTCAGTGATACCATTGTAATAACTGAAAGGCAGTTTTCTCTGTGCCAAGTGGGACACAGCTGTACATATGACATGCTTACAGCCATACTCCTGCAGAGATGCAGACCTGGGCAACTCAAATGAAAAGATGAGCGGCCATACAGAGAAAGGGGTAGAGGGACGGCAGCAGGAGTGAGGCTCTGCCCTTAGAAAGCAAAGATTACTTTCCTCTGAGCTCCACATGGGATGCCCAGGCAGCACCTACTTGATAAGGTTTTATCTGAGCAAGGTTTTATGGCTGTCTCTGGGGAGAAACACATTCAGGGCTCACAAAAGCCCACATTTTCCAGAGTGCAGTTATCACAGCACTTGCAAGATGGAGACAGCAGAATCAAGAGTTCATGGCTACCTAGCCAGCTTGAGGCCAACCTGAGATACACGAGGTACCCTGTCAGCACATCATGGTACCTCCCTTTTATATGAACAGAACAAAAATTGGGCTTTCTTCCTAGGTATGTTTAGAAAAAGGCCACATCAAAATCCTTAGATTTTTTTTTTTTTTTTTGGTGTTTAATAGTGACAAATAATCACCCAAAATACCCATAGTAATTTTCCAAGAATCCCACAGTGCAGTGCCGTGGTGAATTAAGGCAAATGACACTTTCGATGCGATGGATGGGATGAGGCGGGAAGGAGAATGAAATGTCCAAGGGCATTTTTTTGCCTTCTCTTTACCATCACCTAAGTTCACACATGTTTTCTCTGGGATCCCATGTGTTAAGACCAAAGAAAAGGCTGTCCCCTTGACCTCTCGTGGCTGCCCTGAGCACCTGTGCAGCTGAGAATAACGTTTGCCTGTTACTTACGGGCAGTCAAGCCAAAACTGGCAAGCATTTGTAAAGTGAGCACAAAGCCATCCAGGAGCAAATTCAGAGGGTCTCTTCTGCCTGCCTTGTAAACCTGGACTGCTTCTGCTTGCTATTGTATATGCCTAGTCCCTGGAAACTGCAGAGGGTGGGTTGGAGGGTGCTCAGGAGAGGCCGGGGCCTTTGGAACTGCCCACCTATGCACAGACGCATTGTCACGGACAGGTGTCTGTTCATCTGAGGCTCTCCAGAGCACTGAACTTGCTCTTTGAGTATGCTAGGGGCTTCTTTGATACACTGAGAAGATGTGCGGACTATACTGTAGATAGTATAGTTTATTCTCTCCAGTACATGAATTTGATATGCAGGGATTTACTTGCCCCCAGGCAGACACAGTTTCAAACAGTGTTCAGCATGTAAAACTGCTTTCACTTTCTTGTGTTCTCTCTCCCACCTGCCCTGTGTTTCTCTCCCCTCTCCTTCCTTCTTCCCCTCTCCCCTCTTCCATCTCTTTTTTTTTCTTATAAGAAAATGCTATTTTATACAAATTCTAGTTTTAAGTGGACCCTTGGATTTTTGTTCCCCCTTGAAATTTAAACATTAACAAGGATAATATAATAGACAAGTTCTTCACGTTGTTCCTGGTGTTAAGGACAGTTACTGCCTGGTCTCAGCCCTAGACCATGCCTGCCTGTTTAAGGTGGGAATTCAAGCAATGCACACCGGGCTCACGGCTCTCTGAAATGGCAATCACAGTTTTAAGAAAACTAACCCAGAAGTAGCCAGGGTGGGCTTTCCTCAACACTGCAGAGACACAGGAATAATGTTCAGCTTCACAAAGGTGTCGGTCACTGCAGCGGGTCTGTGGAGAAGCAGGAGATTGCAGGCTGGAGCCGCCCCTTGGCTCTGCCAGCAGAGGATCATGGGTATGGACTATCGCATTTCCTTATCTTACCAAATAGATACCTCGAGTGACCAGCATTGGAGTTCAGGTGGAGAGGGGAGACGTTGCTATGCCACCAAGCCACTGTTTATTTGTTGAGGTTTTAACTTTAAAACAGCCGAGGTTAATTCGACTTCCTACTCGAAGGAGTCTTAAAGTGGAGCAGAAAGCCGTTTTGTCATGGCTGCATGTTTACGCAAGTCAGGACACCATTGTTAACGCCTGCCAAATTTCAGGACTTTTCTCCGTTCCTTTTACAGCAGGAAATGGGGCAGATTGCAGAGTTCTGGGTTATCGAGGCCTGGTCCCTCACACTTCCCTCTCAGGGACAGCTCTGAGCAATACAAGTGGGTCAGTTTAGGTTTTGGGCTCTGATTTCCCAGTGAACCATCATGAAGGTGGCATGACTTCCGGCTTTCTGGGGAGATGCAGATAAAGTATAAAGATACTGATGCAGAAATCCTTCAGACCACATAAGTAAGCTAAGCCTCTTGCCATAAAGTTTAACTTTCCTTGGATTCATTGTGATGAATCTGGGCGTAGCTCAGACTTTGAGGGCTACACTATTCTCTTCTCTAGGTAATCTTGTGGTGTGGCTTTTAGACAGAAATGCAGAATTCTCAGCTCAGAAGTTAAACATCTTCCATCACTTCCAGCATTCTTAAGTGATGAACTTGAAGTCAAATCCAGACCTCTCTGAAGGCACCGGCAGCAAGGTGGTGTGGAGGGATACACTTGAGCTCCTGGATCAGGGACTGGTGCGCCACTGGGCTGACAGGCATGATGAGGTGTTGGGCAGCCACTGGTATAGAAGACTCGGACTGAATGTATTCTGTTGTAATGAGAGACTGATGCTGCAGTTGGCGTTGATAATAACACCAGGCTCTGTGCTGGGTGTCTTGCTAAGTCGAATTTTGGGGTATTTTATCTTTAAAAATAGGAAGGAAAAAAAAGCCAATCAGAATACTGAAATTCTGAGCATGCCCTAAAGAGGGTAAGGGGACTTCCAGCAACTCTTTGCTTTCTTGGGGTAACTGCCCCTACATGTATGAATCTCTCTCCTGTGGCCTCTTACAACTAAAGCCTTCTTCCCAAGTACCATGTGATCAACTTAGATGAGAGCGGCTGCCCCCATCTAAAGTTCCATGTGGTGAGGAAGGCCACTTGCTCTCAGGTGGCCCCCAGATTTTCAGTTTTCTAATAGATTGTCTTAGGCTCCTTCCAAGTCTCTTTGGAAAAGTTATATTCTCACCTGACTGTGAGGTTCTTAGGGGTACAGTTACCATGGCATTCCAATTCTCTCCACCCACAGAATGTACAAAGGGAAGGGCGCATTTCCACCCTCCAGAGTAAGGAGCAAACTCCTGCATCCAGAGAGCCAGGCCACAGGAGGATGTGAAAACTTCTTGTTTTGCCCACCACCAACATTCACTATAGCATATAGCTCACCACAGCGCATGCATGTGTCTGTCTGTCTGTCTCTCTGCCTATCTGTGTCATCCCCTGCCCCCAGTCACATACATACATACACCTTTAAAGCTAGCATGGGATGGGCCTGCTGATTTCCTAGGTAAACCTGTGAATGGCCGTTTCATGCACACACAGTAAAGTACTAAAAATCAACCCATCCAATTTGCTTATAACACAGAAACTTTCCCTTCAAAACAACTCCTGTCTGTGGCAGGCACTGAACCGGAAGAGCTGCAGCACTGGAGTTGTACACGCACAACACGCCAGAATCAGATGTTCCCACAATAAACAGGGAAGTGGGGAGGGAAAGGGAGAAAGAAGAAGTGGAGGAGAGAAAACCCTGAAAGAAGAGTGCAGAATACAGAGACCCTGTCACATGGCGTGTACTGCCCCACCCCCATCACGTGGTGTGTGCTGGCCCGCCCCTGTCACATGGTTGTGCTCCCTCCTCTCACCCCACAGTGAGAAGGCAGAAGGAGATGTCCAAGTTCATAGAACGAGAAGCACTTCAAGGCAGGAACTGAGGATGCCTCACCATGTGCACATATATTCTTAGCAACCAAACTCTACAGCTAAAGAAAGTATGGAAGTGCAGGCTAAAGAATTGTACGATAGACATTCAAGAGAAGAGAAAGGCGGGTAGGAGGGAGAAAGAGCCAGCAGGCCTTGGTGTTCTCTCTGTCTGGGTCCCTCATCTCTTGAGCGCAAGGTGCTAACATAACCTGCCACCTTAAGGATGAGCACAGGTGCCAGCACCATGGTCCCTAAAGGAGTGCAGTGTGCACGACCTTGGTGTATTATGTATTGACCTTGCCCCCAAATACTTAATCAGCCCTTCAAAGAATCACTTACCACTTAAACTGACACCACCTTTGTAACCCAAAACCACAGTTTAATAGGACCTGGTTTCCAAATTGTTTCATGACTGTTGCTCAAAGAGTTCTGCCCATATTCTCAGGATCCTGTTAGTCCCTTGTGGACACCTTTTCTGATTACGAGGGAAAATCATTTACAATGGGGCTTGGTCTCTATGATCAAATTGTCCTTCTCTGAGCTTCTGAGGTTTCGAACGTCTTCCTGAGAATAATGACTCTGGAGACTGCACACAGGTGCATTAAACCATGTCCTCGGGACCTTACAGTGTGGTCATTTGTGCACTTACTGAACGGTGATCTTACATAGTAGAGGCTTTGAAAGGCACCAGTCTTTAGCTGCTAAGAAGAAAGAGCACAGCCACAAACTGGCCCAAACTTCCTACTGTATATACTCTAGGATTTTTAGCAAGAATTTTAACCTCTTAAAGCCTCTGCAAACTGGGAGTGGTAATTGTTCTTGTCAGAATGTCCTGTGATCTGTCACTGTTACAACTCTGATCGACAAAACCAACTTGGCTGGGTTTTTTTTGTTTTTTATTTTTTTATTTTTTTTTCTTGTGGCTGACACAACATACAGACCACAGATTTAGTAACTTAAGACAATGAGAATTTATTCTATCAAAATTGGAGGCTACAAGTCCCAACATTAAAGTGACATGATATGGCCCTCCCACTGAAGGCCCAAGAGAAGGGTCCTTCCAGCCTCCTCTAATCCTTGCCAGTTCCAGGCACTCACTGGCCCATGGCTGCATCCGTCCCTTCCCCTCACTTCTCTTCTGACTTTCTCCTTTGTTCTCTCTCTCTCTCTCTCTCTCTCTCTCTCTCTCTCTCTCTCTCCTTAAAAGGTCACATGCCATTGTATCTGGCTCCAGGTTACTCACAACAGTGTCAGACCCTTCACTTTGCTATGTGTGTAAAAGTCCAGCCCCTTTGCCAACGAGATCCTAGTCACAATCTAACAGTCAGAATATGGCCTCTCTGGTGCCACCGTTCAGTGCCCTAGATCAAAACCAAGATACTGATGTCATCAGAACATTAACCAGTGGGTCCTGGTCCGTCCAGTGAGAACTTTCTCATCTGTCCCTCAGAGTAGACCTAGTTCAGGTAAATGTGAGTTCATGCTTGTGTCCCTGTCTTGTCATCTGGACTTTGGCATCTCAGCCCTTCATTGTCCAGGACCATGTCATGATTCTTCTATTCCCCCGGACAGAGAGTAGAGTTTCTTTTTTCTGGACAAGATCAGCTAATTCCCAGAGTTTCTAGAGCACCTGTACAGATGAAGGCAAACAGTCAACGGTGGTGGAAAAAGGAGGCTTCCATCCCCCCACCCCCAGCCCCACCCCGATATCTAGGGTGTAAAGTCAGATCAGAACACAGGAGGCCTGGATCCTCCAAAATCCTGTGGCCACATAGATAGCAGCAAGCAGAGAAACAGAAATTGCCCTGAAGACCAACGCCAGCCAGTTGGGAAGGACTCAAGAATGTGACCTCCCAGGCCAGAGGCAGGCATGTTGTTGTTTTGAAGCACCAAGGGGCATTAGCACAGAGCATTGTCAACCAGATTCCCATTCCAAAAGGACAATGGTTTGCTTCGGGCCCCTCATCATGCCAAGACACAAATCTTACAGATAGCCTTTCAAGTCTGGAGGGGTAAGAGAATTTTTAAGGGCAGCTAAGAAGCTTTGTCAAAGTTTAGCAACCGTTTGGCCAGAGAGAACAGTATCAAGCTGAAAGAGCCCTGGGCCACCTAGGAGTTCTCCCAGTGGCAGGCTTTGTAAGTGCAGCCAGACTCCAAAGGCTTCACCACTGTCTTGTCTCCTCTCCCTCTGGCTCCCAGGACAGCCCATCCTAACTCCAGGGAACCATGGACTAAGGCACAGGGTATCCCTCATCTTCCAGACAACAGCCACGTAATGCCTGGTCTCTGCCCTGTTTCCACACTTCTTGGCCCATGCAGACTCTATATTAATATCAAACAATTGCCTGCAGAGCCTCAGAACAGCCAATTGCTGTGGAGATTAAAGGCCGGGACCGCAGAAAGCCTGCAAAGGCACTGTTCACTGACAAGCCTCGTCGCATCTCTCCACAGAGTTTCCTCCCATAATCCCTTTCTGGGAGGGCATTTTATGTGTCAATGGCGGGCGATTCGGTTACCAGCCACAGTCAATATGACAAACTAATAAGAAGAATAGAATAGAACTCACCCTGAAAACAAACACGGATCAGTCATGTGTATGCTCTGTCTCTCTGTGCATGCCTGAGAACAGAGCAAGGGAGAACTGGGGCCGGGACCATTCAGTTTCCTTGTTCTGTTGATTTCTGTAACCAGGTGATGGAGGGTCTTCAGGCTGAGTCCTAGCTGGCCCTGGCTTTTTGCGCTGTGCTTACCAGTTTCTAAGTAGGGCACTTTAACAGCAAACAGAACCATGTTTCCAGTGCTAGAATGAGGCTACTGATAGGTGAGGTTGGCCGAGAGGACCCTTTCCTCTGACTCAGGTCGCAAGGTCACAGTACCTGGGCATCCTCATTGCTCAGTGTCTCCCTGTGGCACATGGAAGACTTAGAACCTTCCAGATGTATTTGTAAGATTTGAACCATCACTGTCAAATTCTGATCTCCATGGATCATAACATTATAGTTTTAGAAGGGTGGTGTCTTAGGGTTTTACTGCTGTGAACAATGCAATGCAAGTTCACATGCATTGCATTCCATGACCAATGCAAGTCTTATAAGGACAACATTTAATTGGGGCTGGCTTAAAGGTTCTCAGAGGTTCAGTCCATTATCATCAAGGCAGGAGCATGGCAGCATCCAGGCAGGCATGGTACAGGAGGAGCTGAGAGTTCTACATTTTCATCTGAAGGCTGCTAGCAGAATACTGACTTCCAGGCAGCTAGAGTGAGGGTCTTAAAGCCCATGCCCACAGTGACACACCTACTCCAACAAGGCCACACCTTCTAATAGTGCCACTCCCTGGGCCAAGCATATACAAACCATCACAGGTGGGTATTCATTTTAAATACAACACTCCAGCCTATTCCTCTAAGAGGGAATCGCCTGGGTGGAATCTCTCTGCCATATCAGATGGATAGACATATTCCATATTATCCAACAACTATGTGATGGCATTTGAGGACACCAAGTCTGTCCCTGGTTCCTTCCTGCCCCATCTTAATTCTCACACAGTCTCACTTGTTAAGTCACTGAATTTGGGGTTCCAGGATTTAACACAGTTAAACTTATCAAGACTTGAGCACCATAGTGACTCCCGATGCTGGGAGTGTGGCAGAGGATGTAGCTAGAACCATGCCACTCTGGAGTGAAGAGACACCATTGATGGATTAAAGTAGAACATCCCCAGGGAAGGAAGGCCTATGAACTCCTGTGCTTGTGGATACACTGGCTCACCCGTGAGGGCCATCTCCAGCCTCATGGCAGGAATGGTCTCCCCATGAGTCATTCCAAGGCCAGATCCAAGGATTAGAGCTAAATCTTGGTCGTTTTCTCTCCGCACACTTTGAACGGCTGCTTCGGTGGCTTTGAGAGAACATCTTGAGACCAAAAGGGGCCGAGAACCAATGAGACTGAACGCCTTAGAGTTGTGGCTCATACAGGGGGAGCAAACACGGTCACTTTACGACGTCTCCTGGGATGACCGTGCCGCTGCGGTCATTCTCCTTCCATTAGCGCATCTCTCTGCACATATCAGATGGCAAATTACAGAATGATAAGGTTATTTAAAATATCTGTAAAAGTCAGCCCAGGCTCAAGGGCTTCACTTGGCTTTTCTGCCCATTCTGTGGTTTATTTACACCTCTCAAGGTCAGCTCACCGCCATCTGTATTTTGCGGTAAGCCACCCACTCCACAGACCAACCGGAACTGCCCACATTTGAGGATGTGCTTCTGTTGGTTTTCCAGAAAGGCCAGTATCTTAAGAGTGAGCCCAGAGCTCTTCAGGCCTGGTCCTACCTTCTCCCCCACCCCTGATTTAAAAACTTCAGGGTAGGTCTTGTGACCATGTCTGCAGCTGTATTTTTACCAGAGTAGCTGAGTCAAGAAAGACTATGTTGAGTTCACACATTTACCAAAGGCAGTTATAAGCCACTGTAGTTTATGTTGATAGAACGGATTGCGAGTGGCCTGGTGAGGTCACAGACAGAGGAAATACCCTCTAGAAGATTCGGCTGCTCCTTTTTCATATTACCTGACAATCCCCACCCCCACATACATCTTTCTGGGGTGGGATGCATATGAAAGGGCACACACAAACATGTACATGTGAAAGTCAGAGGACGGCCTCAGGCGTGGTATGATGGCCTCAAGTGTCATTCTCAAATAACTGCCACATTTGCTTGAAACAGGGCCTCTTGTTAGCTTAGAGCTTTGCTGAGGTTAGGCTTACAAGACCAGCCAACTCCTCAAGTTCCCCTGTCTGTATCTCCCACCTCACTATAATCCTTGAGGTTACCACCATGTGCCACTGCACCCTACTCTTTATGTTTTTAGGATGAAACTGAGGGCCTCGTACTTCACTGAGGGAAGCACTTCACTGACTGAATCTCCTCATGCCTGGCACTGTTCTCTACAGTCGCCGAGGAGGCCTGGTTGCCGTGCGAGTGACCTACCTACTGCTTGGTCCTAAACATTTTGTAATCCTGGACACAGCATATTGAAGGAATGACCGTCACCCCTAATACTCTCAGCGAAACTGACAGCGAGGCCCCAGAGCCCCCAACCCTGCTGCTTCTGATTGCAGACTTTTTTTTTTGGGGGGGGGGGGAGTGATACTTTTTGCTGTGTGATCAAGCTTAGAGAGGCTCCGAGCCACCATATGTTGCTAAATGAGAGAAGTCATTGCCCAGACATGGATCTGTCTAATTTAATATGATTTTCCATAAATTACAAAGCAGGAGTTTGAAATTGGATTTGTGTAAAATTACAGATAGCCAGTTCAGGTGGAAGGGAAGGAAACCTTGTTATTCTTGTTCCTGTGACTTTTCCCGATTTCCCCATTTGATTCCTTCACGCCTTGGGGGAGGGTAGACTCAGCGGAGGGCCTGTAGAGTAGCTCTGTCTTCATACTTTCTCCATGCCCAGTCATGGCTTCCTCTAAGGAGGACTCCAGAGCCTGGAGATGGCAGGGCAAAAGGGCAAATCTCCTGTCATCCCATCATCTGGCACAGCACTAATCTTTACACCTGGTCATCAGATGGGCTCCAGGATAAAGCCCAGGGTCTCCTAGAAAAGCCTAATGCATTAGGACAGCCTAATGCTTATCATAATGCTTTGGAATTCAAACCCCACTTTGTCCACTTCCTAGTTACAGGAGGTTCCTGTGCCACGCTGCCACCATCTGTAAAATGGGTACGCTCATAAGCCTGACTCATCAGATGGTCTTGAAGACTAAGTCAGCATGAGCAGAGTGTTGGGTGGCCAGCATGTGGTGTCTTTCCGCTCACTCCTGCACAAACCCCTCACTGAGGCTGAGATGCTATCCCGGGATGTGCTGAGCACAGCACCCAGTGGGCTGGAAGTTCTTCAGAATGTTCCTGCTCTTCCTACTGTACCTCTTGCTGCTGGCTCCCTGGCTGACAAGAAGCCTGTCCTGCGAGGCTCACACCCACTCTGTGACAATGGCCTTTAGAGTTTTGGTGTTTTGGGGTCCTTGGGTAAACTCCAGTGGGACCATCCATAGTCACAATCCCAAGAGACAGTAAAAGAATATAAAACAGTAAGGTTGGAAGGATTCTTTGCCTGGGGCCTCTTCCCTGCCCCTCCCCAACCCTAGCCAACACCCTGAAAGCCCAGAGACTTTCCATCCTTGGCCCCGCCCCTAACTGAACTCTCCCAGCACATGCCTGTCCTCTCCTATTTAAGTCTGTCATCTGGGGGCCAGCTCATCCCCCCAACGCTGGCTCAGCCTTACTCAGCCTTTTCCTGAGATGTGTGTTTGGCTCTGGGAGCAGATAAGATTTAATTTCTTATGATCCTTTTCCTTCTTCATGTAATGCTGAACTTTATTTTTTAAATGTCTTTAAAAATAAATAATCAAAATGATATATTTTAAAATAGGGATTTTTTTGTTTTGTTTTTTTAATAAACAAGGCTATATACACTCTTTCTCATCCTCCTCAGTCCCAGCAAGCACCCCCAGCCTGCTAACAGCTGCAGTAGCTGACAGGTCACTTCCTGAACCCAGTGGCCCTGAGTGGGCAGCAGTCAGGGGATGGCCCCTCCCTGTCTCCATTGCTTTCTTGAATTAGACAAATTCACCACGTATGAGTGACCCATCTCTTCTGTGTTTTTAATGTACCGTCCACTAAAGGATTTCTTTGAAAGAGTTTTCATCTCCCTGACTGGTTTTAAGTAAATACCTCCCTCTGCCGAATCCACCACCGAAAGCTGCACCCTGTAAGCCTGCTTTCGGCTGCAGCCCAGGCTGTCAGGCCCACAAGAGGACAGCAAACAGGTGTGTGAGCTGATACAGCCACAGCTGTGGGAAAGCCAGCCGCTCTGGGCTGGCCCTAGGCTGGGAGGGGGAGGAGATGCAGAGTGACAGTCCCCTCCATCCAGTTCGGGGTGGTACTGCCAACCTCATGTCATTACTCCCCAGAAGATGGCGTGTGTGTGTGTGTGTGTGTGTGTGTGTGTGTGTGTGTGTGTATGTGTGAGCCAAGACCTGTATCCAGCCAGAGGTGTCCCTATGACAGCCATGAATTCAGAGTCAGGGTCTTGAATGGCTAGATCAAAAGCTGCTTTGGAATTTTTAAGATTAGCCCTCTCTCTCTCTCTCTCTCTCTCTCTCTCTCTCTCTCTCTCTCTCTCTCTCTCTCCAAGCTGCCAGGGAACAGGATCCTGCAGAGACGGTGGCTTCTGGCTCCCTTCCTTAACTGAGAGACAGAGGACTCCAGTATCCTGGCTCTCAAGTGATATTTACTTAATAGTTAACCGGGTTTTAAAAGAGAATGGGGACTTGACTCCCTTCACTAATTAGCCCTGCCGGCTGACTTGTCATCCCCACCTTCACCACCCACGGAGTGTGCTCTTGACAAGTCATGACCCGAACTCCCAGGGGACTTGCACCCTGGGCTTGCCTCCTCCACTGTCTGAGAAACACAAAGTCTCTAAAGAAGATAAGGCTAGAGCAATGAAGGGCATGCTGGGAAACGCAAAGGATCCCCTCAGATCCCAGCATTCAGGGAACTTTATCTCCCACCCATAATGATTACTCCCGACTTAGACAAACTTATGGCGGCTTTGAGCTTGTCAGGGATGATGAGTGTCTCAAAGAGAGCAAAACAGGATGGCCAGCCTGTTCCTTAAATAGTGAGCAGTGGTAGTCCAAGGGGTAAAGTGATTTGCCACAGGTGGCATACACGTTATCCGAGTGCTTGGCTTTCTTCTTAGTCTCGATCACTGGACACATTCCTCCTATTTGGAAGTAGCACAGAGAGCTGTCCTGAGGAGTCCCTTCCAAACACTATCCAGGCGAGTGAGGGGCTGTTGGGACAAGATAGGGCAAACCCAGGTGTGCCTGTGCACACAGCTCCACCCAATTTCTCATTCTTATATTTGTGTGTGTGTGTGTGTGTGTCTCAAATAACCCAAACAGGCAGGGTCTGATCTGCAGACAGTCTGCAGGCACCTGCCCAAGAAGCTGCCGGTCGGCTGGTCCATCCTCCTCTGATTTATACGGTGCGTGTTAAGCCTTAAATTGTTGAGTCTCTGGCTGGCTGCAGAGGCATTACTGGAGGGCTGGTGCATGTTTGCAGCTTACAGGGCTGGTTCTGGTGCTGGAGGTGTTGGCCACGGATCAAGTCCAATCTCACACCTGTCTGGGACAATGAGGGCCTTGTTAGAGGCATCTCCAGCCTTCAGAACTTGGGGGAGGAGTTGGGAAGAGGGGAGCCGAAGAAGCCAAGGCAAGACTGGGGAAGTACTAGGTCAGCCAATGCTTGAATTCTTTTCCTTTCCTGTCCCCTCCTCCCTGCCCACTCCTATCCCCCCAATTTAATAAATTTATATTTAGAAACTAAATATAGTTTCTAACCAACAGCAGCCCTGTTATGAAGAACTTGTTGTGGCATAAGGAGCGAAAGGTCTTAGACAATCAGTTTCCATCTGTAGAGATGAAGGCTGAAGAAGGGAATGTAACCTTTAGCCCCCCTGCCCGGTGCTGTAACCTAAGCCCATCCCCCCACTCATGCTTGTGTGTCTTCTAGTTCTTCCTTTCCTCTGCTGACACTAGGGAGGGAATCACTTGCTGATGACATACCAGACTTCACACTATAGTCCAGCCTGTCAAAAGACAACTGAGTTGGCCATGGGCAGCCCCACTTGTAATGCCAACCCCCACCCCAAGGCTCTGATAGCAATAGATCCAGCCCAGGTTGGCACCCCTCAGGGTTGGTGTCTCTGAAGGTATATTAGTCAGCCATGGACTCATCCTCACAGAATTGTACAGGGCAGGGGTCATGCAAATTAGCCCAGGCATTCTGTGACGTAAGAGCCCACTGTATGGAGGCCATAGGAACCCTTGGTGGTTGACACAGATACACAGAGTCACACACACACACACACACACACACACACACACCTCTATGTACCTACCATGCCTTGGGGACTCTGGAGCTTAGGTGCCTGTGGCCATCTTTCTCAGAGCTACAAAGAGCTCGTTGACACACCCTGCCAATCTCTGAGCTTCCTCCTGAGGGGCACTACAGGGAAAGCAAACAGTGTTAGTTCATTGGCAACTGAGAACTTAGGAGGCTTGGAGTTCCTTGAAGTCCTTCTTGTAGCTTAAGTCGCCGTTGCTCAGCCATCTTGTGTCTCTGTGTGGATATCAGTGGACAGTGACAGCTCTTCAGATGCAGCAGAATGGTTGCAGTGTACAGGAATAAAGACGCTTCCGACCTCAGTGTGCATTCCGCCACTGTGACTCTGAGTGGCGATGCAAGTGAAGATCCTGCGGCTTCCTGTTGGCTCCCTTGCCTTCAGGAAGTCCAGTGACCACTACAAACCTCCCTCAGCCCTGTGCCACTGACCTTGCCCACCTGGTCTGATCATGTAGCCTTCAGAGGGCCATGCCCATGGCCGAAGAAGCCATTAATGCCTTTCAAGCCAACTGAAGGCCAAAGACTTGGCACACAGAACTGTTTTCACTGCCCATTAAATTCCCTTCTCAAGCAGTGCCTCCCTGTGGTGCTCCAGGCCTTGAGGGGCTCTCCCTGGCTCCCTAGCACATCCAAGCTCTGAAATTGCCCACAGTCAAGCACAGGACAGGAAGGAGGCGGGAATATGAAGTGGATGTGAGTGTTAGCTTCTTACACCTGTCTTCCTCTCTGGCCTGGCCTGGTCCCTCCTCACTCCGTCCTCATCCCCTACCATATTTCAGCATACCTCACATGTCCCTTCCTTCAGGACATCTTCATCTCCTGGAGGACCAAACTGAGTCCTCTCCCCAGTTCCTAGACAAGCCTGACAGTTCCTTTCATTGTGACATCTCCCCTTGTCTGCTCTCTGGTGAGAGGTGGTAGGGTCAAGTGCCCTTTCCCTCACTGTCCTGGGCGAGACACCCATCCTGTGCCGTCAACATGGCAGCCTGGTAACAGGAGGACAGGATCTGTGTGTTCCAGTATGACCTTCCCTACACACGCATCTGGGCACTGAGACCCACAGAAGGGGTCAGCAGACCCCCAAGTACCCTTGAATGTTTCCTCGCTTCTCTGGGTTCCCAGGAATACAGGCCTTGAGGTACAGAAGCCAGCGGCAGTCCCTATAATCTTAGGAACGCGCAGGTCAAAGTGGAGCATCGGTGGGTCTGAACCCCATTTAAAAGTTCCAGGCATGGAAGAATGCAAAAAAAGGGAATGGTAGGTCCCTTTACCTCTTGACATTCTGGCCCATAACGTTCATGGTTGTGTTCACAAAGGGAGGGGGGCTACCTGCCCCCTCCCCCGCCATGCTGTTCCCAGCCCCACACCAAATACTACTCTCATGGAAGATCCCCTGCCTTCCTTCCTCTGCAGACATCTCAGCCTCACCTGAGGCAGCCTTCCACATATTCTAACCTGCTTTGCATGCTTAATTAGAGACTTAGGCCTTGAAATAAGCTGTCTTATTTATCCACAGCTTCCTAGGAATCCCACCCCTACCACATTACTGCCTCTTCTGTAGGGCCAGGTTCCTGCTTCCTGCCCTTCAGGTGTGTGCGGCTGTTGCTTCCTTCCCAGACCACATTCCTAGATTCTTCTTCAAATCCATTCTTCGAAACTCTTTATTTAGTGCCTTCTGCCACCTTTTCACCCCAATAAAGCCTTGTCCGGGCTAGGACTGGAGCTTGGTTGGGAGAGAGCCATAGATTTGATCCCCAGTACTTGGTGTACTGGCACGGTGGTACCACCTGGATTCCATCATTCAGGAGGAGGAGGCAGGAGGATCAGAAGTTTATGGTCATTCTCTGCTCTCAGGTATACAAGTTCAAGGCTAATCTGACCACAAGAAATTTTTTCTTTAAAAATAATGGATCCATTGCCAAGTCATGGGGCTTCAGGGCCCCATCGCCAGCCTCTAGGGACTTTACCATATGTCCCCCACCACACAGGAAAGCCAGCCTTGCCTTCCTCTCATTGTCCCTCCTCTGTCACAGGATAGTCCTCTGCAAGCCAGCCAGATGCCTACGCTCATCCACCTGTCTTCTTACCTACCATCTGTGTGAAAGTGTCAGCTTGTGGTCCCTCACAGGAAGTTCCCTGGCCCCCTAGTCTACTAGTCCCCTTTGGGAGGAACCTTTACTAAGTACTCTTGGAGGGTCTTTTGTTCAAATCAAGGGGAAGGTGCTTTGGATGAGCTGGGTTGGTTTTTTGGTTTTTTTTTTTTTTTTTTTCTTTTTTTTAGAAGACAGGAAGTTCCTGTTTTTCAGAAAGGCAGTTCATTTTCAAAGGACCAACTTACGGAGCCAATCAACCATAGGATTGCTTCTGGATTTCTTTTTCCCCCAAGGTGGTACACAATACATATGAAAAAGAAAGGGGGAAAAAAAAGCCCCACCAATGAGAGATAGTCAGCAAACACAAAGGGAGATATTATAATCGGCTTTTGTTGGTGCTTGCGTCTTCTTGTTGAAAACCAGAAAGCCCCTGAGGTGCTGAGGTGCGGACAGAAGCTGATGTTATCTGGGCCCCCAGAAATCCTGCCTGGAGTCCAGTGGCTGGCAGGATCCAGAGCTCCCAAGACCACAGCAACTGGCCCTGCTCAGTACAAATGGTGCTTTCAGTCTCTGGTAAACAGCCTGTGCCCCAGGGCTCAAATCCTTCTAAAGTTTGCCTAGGTAATTGCGTTTCATTGCTGTCTGGCCTGCGTTCGCTCGTCAGTCTAATCTGGAGGTTCAGACAGCCAGGCCAAAGCTTGCGAGTCTGGAGGGGAACAAGCCCATGAATCTAATCCACTTGAAAGACAAGACTAATACAAGTGCAGCTAACTCATTATTTTAAGTGATCTGAACAGAAAGAGTATGCCACTCTCCATAAAAGGGTTTCAAGTCAGCACAGTGCAGAGCTTGGCAGCTTAAAGCCATTAGAAGAGGCAAAGGGTGACAATGTGACTCCCCTGTCCCCGTCCCTAAAGTGGTCTCCTCTCCTGCTCTTGATTTTGAATTATTTGTGAATTATGATAGTAAAAGACACCAACTTTTATCTTTGATCCGGGTGTGGGTACAAAAGGAGACACAAATGTAAAAACAGAATTCTGAAAGAACCCTAAGAGCTCTGAATACCCCCAGATCTTAAACAGGAAGAACTATCCTCTTCAGAGCCCCCCAGCCCCCCTTCAGAGCCCATCTTACCAACACCCTCAGCAGTTGGTTGTAGAGTTTTTGAAGGTTAAGCCTTCCCATTTTGCCCATAAGGTCACTAGATTTGAGGAGGGGTGGTTTGCCATAGCTTTATGGAAGTAACCCATCTATGATTAGCCGGGAGAGCTGGCTTCATCCTACCATTAACCTTGTGTGGGGAACAAAGATCGTGCCTTCTGCTTGGACTCCAGCTTTCTCTGAGTTGGAGCTGGCACAGACAGTCTCTGGGGCTGCTTCCTGCCCCATCATTCCATGAGTCTTTGGAATGAGACCTCAGAACTGTTGACAACAATCTGCATCATTATCTAGTTACATGTGACTCATGCCCAGAAAGCCCGGGAGAAGCAAGTGCTGGCCTGTCCCTTCCAAGGTAGCAAAGCCAGTGGTCAACTCAGGGGCAATCTTATTGGCCATTTACACCTGTGGCTCCCCCGGGGCTGGATTCAGCCAGTGCCAAGTCTGGGTGTCAGCCTGAGACTGTGAGAAAGCAATTTCTGCAAGCACCAGTGTGGAGACAGGATTCTCCTCTGGTGCAGCCTAGCCACAGCTGCTCCTACTTCAGCCCCCTCAATTCATGTGTCTTCCACCCAGGCCATGGTGCTAGCTTATGTCTCTCAAAATCAGAACAGCCTCTAGAAGTCACATGCTCTGCTTTGATGTTAAAGTTGGCCAAACTACCCCTTCAGTGTGATGTTCCCTGGGTCAGCCTTTCCTTTGTCATTTTAGTTACCCTTGACTTTGGGAGACAAACCATTCTTTCATGGGATCTTCTTATGCACTATCAGCTACCAAACAGCACCCCCAGTCTCTATGCACTGAATGCCTCTGGCTCTCCTGACTCTAATCAAGAGTGGTCCTATTTCCTGACATTACAAAAAGTCCTCCAGAAGGGCATTCCCTACTGGTTTAGACCAGCCTGAGAAAGCCCAAAGTGTTTAGTCTGTGCGTATAAGATGTCAATGTGCAAAACAGAACTGAGTTGATTGGGTGTCTGTCTGCAGAACACTTCGGCCTCCAGGTCTCTGGCACCTCCTTCCTCCTCTGGCCAGTCCCGCTGTGTGATCAAATGTGTCTGTACCTCCCGCAATCACAACCTGTACATAGCTTTTCTTCCATCTGAGTCCAAGTCACTGAAAACCTATCGCTTCTGTATAAAAGGCTGCCTTGACCTTGTAAATCAAAGGAGCTCTCTGGAGGGAGGATTCCCACTGCTGGGCTCAGTTCAGTATCATCTTTCTCAGGGTGACCTCATCTATTCAAGTGTGAAGGTTGTATTTGAAATGTCATTTACTTTCCCTAGTCAATAAATGAAGCTGGATCTTTAGATCATCAGAGGCCTGCTTATTACCCAGAGTTTTTACTCTGTATGGGTATGTGTCTTTTTTTTTTGAGATCTGTGTTGGAGTTTAAAAGAATTCTGGCAGACTTCCGTTTGCCTTTCTGAATCAGAGCACTGGGTGGAATTCCTCTGTGAGTAGAGATTGCCCCCAGATGAGTCTGCCTTTATTAGTTTATGTCCTTTGTTCAGAGCACCAGGGATTAGTTTATGAAAGCACGCATGACTCTTATCTTCAAAGGTCTCCCCTGTATGGCAGACTCCACCTCACCAACCTGCGTTATTAATCCATTGCAATCCCAATTAGTTCACATCAAGGTCAGTTGCGTGGGGTGTGCAAAGGGGCTGCAAACGTAAGTGAGCGAGTCCCCCTCCCGTGGTTCTTCCACAAAAATGAGAGATTACGGGCGGGGAAACAGAAGTGAGAATTGTCTGGTGCCCCCGTGCTTGAGAGTGAAGTGAAGACATTCAGGAACCCTAAACAACTCAAAGCTTGAGTAGAAATGTACAGTCCTGGGGCAGGGGAGGGTCCCGGCTCCCTCTCCCTGACCCTACTGCCGATGGCAAGCACTGAGTAATTTAGCAACCTCAGACCCAGAACTGTGTCTGAGAGCATTTGCTGGGCGTGGAGGAGGAACCTTGTGTTTATGGCGTGTGATAAGCGCCACGCCTCCAAAAGGCATGTCTGTGGAAAATGGGCTGGAATTTGGTGGGTCTATAGACCGACTCATCACAGTTTAAGAATGAAGGTTGGCTCTGGGATCCTAGCCACACATCCCACTGTCCTTTTGAGGTCACCAGGAGGAGGGACGGCAAGGTATGTGAAGGTTACATCTCTCTAGCCGGACGACAAGACCTTCCTTATGTAATGAGAATACACTTCTCTGATCCACCATTGTTTCTAGCACTGTGGAGAGGTGTGACCAAATGGAAGTGCAGTGTTTAGTATCCATTGTACTGGACAGTCAGACAGGGCAGTGCTTGCGAAAGATGAATGTGTTAGAACAACCCAGATAGGAACAGCCAGCAAGGTTGATCCCCCTCATCAGGAAAACCCTAGACTTATTTATCAGATTCTTCTGATGCAGGAAGAGACCTGTGCATACCCTGGCTAAAGGATGGGTAAAGGGAGGGAGGGAGGGAGCACCCCGCCCCACCCCACAACTCTCGATGGTGATGCTCCCCTGGCTTTGCTTTGGGGAATTGATTCTTTTTTTTTTTTTTTTTTTTTTTTTTTTCTGAAACAGGGTTTCTCTGTGTAGCCCTGGCTGTCCTGGAATTTACTCTGTAGACCAGGCTGGCCTGGAACTCAGAAATCCACCTGCCTTTGCCTCCCAAGTGCTTGAATTAAAGGCGTGCACCACCACTGCCAGGCTTAGAATTGATTCTAAGGGCCCAAGTCTGGTGTGCAGAAAAGGAAAAAAACCAACAATGTCCCAGGTTCAGGCTGGAGAGAACAGTCCTTTAAGACCAGACCAGCACTCCCCCTTCCTCCCCCCACCCACACACACACACACACACACACACACACACAGCATAAGGAGAAGGAATATGGAGGCAGACACTGACTGGATTTCTCTTGCAAGCATTTACCAAAGGGGGCTAGGTATTTCATCTTTGGGGAATTTTTCTATTTCCCTGTGTCGGAATGTTCCTCTGTGAGTTGGGAGTGTGGAATGAAGGCTCTTAAAGCAAGAACAACCCTTTGACATGACTCACACCTCAGAAGACAAAGAACAATGAATCCCTGGCTTGCAATTCAGCTTTCAACCCCTGTGTCCTGGCAGGAACACCCTGCCATGAGCCTGCAGACTGGGGACAGACTCCCTCTGGAGATGTGGTGTGCGGGGAGGAGATGCCCACACTGCGTCTCAGAGCTGGCATTAGCCACTGGAACCACACACACATGGTTGTGGGGAACCACAGGTTTGCACCCTGGAACTCTGGCTGGCTGAGGCAAGTCCCATTCCTGGTAGCCTTGTGGTGTCTCTTCTATGTGGAGCGCCGGCAGTGTGGATATGTGGAACACCAGCAGTGTGGATATGTGGAACACCAGCAGTGTGGATATGTGGAGCACCAGCAGTGTGGATATGTGGAGCACCAGCAGTGTGGATATGTGGAGCACCAGCAGTGTGAATAAGGAGTCTTTGCTGGACAAAGCCCAAGCAGTCCTCACTCTGGACACCATTACCATTCCCTGAAAGGGTAGCCTGGGGAGACTGCCTGCCTCTTTATACCAGCAACTGAACTGACAGTGATCAGGCCAAGGTCCCATTTCACCCTTCCAGTACCTCACAGGCTGATGCAATGACCCCTCCTCACGGGAGGGGAGTATGCCCGGGGATAAGCCACGTGCCTCAGCAGTAACAGGCAAACAGGTGTCTACATTGCAACCCCTCAGAATGGAAAGCCATGCCTTTGCTCTACCTTTACCTAAAGCTGTTGGTTTGGGAATAGGAGACAGCAGATAGGTGAGGTACCCAGATCCTAGAGATGCTTGGGACCCACACAAGCCTTAGCACAACCAAGACCCTCTGTTCTGTCTTGAGGAGTATTTTAGAGGATACTGCGTTGATTCTTCTTTTCTGTCCCCACAAATATGAATTTCTCTTCAGACCCTGCAGTATAACGAACGCTGAAATCTCTATTTAAGTCTCTGGTCAGAGGAACACAGGGGGCGGGGCCCGAGCTCTTTAAGCCACCTTAGAGATTCCCAAGCATTTGTAACAGTGAACAAACTAATACAGTGCTAGAGGTTGAGCATGCACGGGGAACACGGGTTGGGAGGCGGGGGTAGAGGTGACCTCTGCTCTCCCACCAGAGGTCCCAAGTGTTGGCTCAGTGACAGTCCTCGGCACAGAGATCTGGGGACTGCACAGGTACTGGTGATCCCCAAAGAAAACAAGGCTGCCTAATGGCATGACAGAGTCTGGAGTAGGTCGGACTTCACTCTAGGCTGGGCACCTGACTGACATAGTACAGGTAATAGATCCATCATCACCACCCTCTGCAATTCCAAAAAGGATGGCCACTCCTTTCTTGGTGCCTACAATCACTGTAAGGCATGTCAAGGATCATCATAAAGTCTCAGCCATTCACTTCAGGTGATCTGCCCAAGGGCCAGCTCTTACTGCATCTAGTTTCAGAAGACAGTTGGTGCTTCCCTGGAGACCCAGAAGCAGCCCAGAGCAGACTGGACAAAACAAGCCACCTTGTTGGATAGGCAGCCCAGACCATCTCCAACATCCCCTGACCTGAGCCACACGAGTAGAGTCTACAGTGTGTGCTACTGTCAATAAACCATCCCCAGAACATTCCACTCTGTAAGACACCCAGAAGCATGAGGTCCTTCTGCTTGCAGCTTCCACACGAAGTGTCAACAGCTTCTGGTATGAGTGAGGGTCTTCTCACCCTATACCAAGGGCTGAGCCCAAAGCTACCTGGGACTTCCAACCCCTGACACTGAATTTTCCCCTCACCCTATTCAAGGAAGGAGTAAGGACAAGTAAGAGGCTGAAGAAGAACCACTGGGGGCTGGGGGGCAGAAAGACTTTACCCTCAGCCTTTCGAGACTGAATGGAGTAGGAAAGAATAATTCAGCAGGTAGTCATAGGATGACATCTGCCACACGATGGCCGGACTTTACCCAGTCTGACTATAGGCTCCTCCAGGCCTAGAAAACATAAGTGGAGGTCAGAGGTACAGACAGCCCTTAGAGGTGAGGTATTGGGTTGGGGGTGGGGTTTCTTTAATAAAGTTCAGCGAAAATAAGTTATCTGCAGGAAAGAACTCTTCAGAGACAAGACGGGGCCTTTGGTGTCCTCAGAAGCACAGTTCTGTCTGGACACCAAAGGCCTCTCTCCGTCTGGAGGAGAGACGGTGCCAACAGAGAATGAGAGGTGTTATGAAAATAGCGTCTTTTCTAGAAGCGGGTGACTTATCCCTGAACCCTTGCACAGGGAGGACTCTGCCTAAATACAGAGCCCTTTCCAGACGTGTCTCAGACTGATCTGGCTGAGAGGAGCAGCCTCGTGGTAAGGGCTGAACTATTTCCCCTGGGAACTGTCTGGCAGCTCTAATGAGGAATAGCAGTTTGCATTTATAGAGAGCCTTTCATCTGTGGATCTCAAAGCTGTACCACAAACATTAATTAACTCTCACACCTGTGAGGCAGGTGAGTCTGGTTACCCCTCACCCCCATTTTAAAAAAATGAGGAAACAGAGGTTTGGAAGGAAAAGGATTCTGGGGCAAGCCACCAGGGTTAGGAGTATTGCTGATGTTGGGAATAAGCATTTCAGACTTGTAGCATCCTGACCACAAAGTCAGGAAGCATCCCTGGGCTGAGGGAGGAATTTGGGTACCGGAATTTGGGTACCGGAACAGGAATAGTGGAGATGAAGCCACACAATTCCATCTTCTCTTTCCCAGGCAACCTGCCACCTTCTGGGTTGATGGATGTCAGGGAGAATGGGTCCCCCAGACCGTGAAGATCTTTGAAACACCCTAACCAGGCAGGTTTCTGTCCTGGCTCAGTCTGGATGCCTCCCATCAAAGTAACCGTTGGAACTGTGACCGCAGCTGAGCTGCACATGACTAACCAAAATGTCTGCAGCCAGTGGGAGACAAATGGTTGGCAAATCCCAGGGCTCTTTCACAACCCTCTTTTCTTCCAGGATCCAGAGCTGGTGGGAACTGACACAGGTTCTCACTGGTATACTTAGGTATGCTAATCCAGTACTGTCTACCTGGGGGGACTCTGGGGTGACTGCTGTTCTGATTTCTGGGGCTGTTGTGGATTTACTACCTACCACAGAAGCCAAAGGAAACACTGCTCAAAACCACCAGACACTGCAAGGAAGTAGCCTTTCAGTTGGGTCACCTGTCCAACACCAGGACTATGAAAGCTGACATTGCACAGTGTGGGGTAGGGAGGTAGCCCCCAAGCATCTTGGGGCACCACCGCTTTCTTATACAAGGTGTCCTGGGTCTTTCTTCACAAGGGTCCCAGATGAGAAGGTGCAAACCTCCCCTGGGCTCGCCCTGACACATCACCCTGGAAACTGACTCAACATCTCTGTGTCCTGACTCACATCCTGTTGTGCTCTCTGAGGCATCCAAGAGGGCATTGCACCAGCTACCCATGACCGAGGTGCACTGGGAGGGTGCCCTGAGGATGACTCTGCCTTATTCCTTGCAGAAAGAGGGGGAGTCTTCTAAGAAAAAGCCCAGAACAGGCCCCTTGGGTTTATATGTTCACAGCAGTTTTTGCTCTTTAAAAAGCAAATTGTCCTGGAGTGGATGGCCCACTGTTTATTTTTTAATGGATTGAAGGTGAATGAAAGATTTGTTGTTTTAGAGACGTCCACCAAGTAGTCAAGGAACAAGGTTCTGACTATAGCCAAGCCCCAACACCCTGACCCCAGATACTCCAGTGCAGTGAGAAACCCAGCTGTGAAGTCAGGTGCCAAGACCACCAAAGGCTCAAGTGAGTTAGGCCGATGTCCCTGCGTGTCGTTTCCTTGGACAGGGAGGGCACAAAGCTAAATCAGGATGTTTTGGATTTTTCAAAGTAGGAGCATTTATTTGTTATTCTGATTGAAGTCAGTTTCATTGACCAATTTAGATATGGTTACTTCTCTTTGCGTTGGGTCTGGAGTATTCTTTCTCCTCCACATCTCATAAGTTACTGGTATTTGATCTTTCCTAACAAATATGTTTTCAGCACCAGAAATTTCTCTTCCAAGACTGCCTTTTCTCCAGTCCCTAAATGTTGTTTTTATTTTCATTAAGTGACCGATAGTTTAAACATCTTTTCAGATCTCTTATTTGGTAGCTTTGGCATTTACAGATAATCTCCCATTTTTTGAGGATTTCCAAGCAATCTTTCTGTTACTGTTTTTGTTTTGTTTTGTTGTTTTGTTTTGCAGGGGAAGTGTTGCTTGTTTTTGGTTTAAGTCCTTGTGGCCTAAGAAAATACTTTGCATGATTATGCTTTTAAACCCAAGTAGGATTTCATGGCCTCAAAGGCAGGCTGTTTTAGTGAGTGGTCTGCGTGTTTCAGAAGAAAGAAGTCTACCAGTGTTCTTTAGGTCAAGCTGAGACTGTCCATGTCAGCGGAGTCTGAATTTCTGCTTGCATGGTCTATCAGTGACTGAAAGAAGGTGCTGAAATCTCCGGCCATAATGATGGGTTTGTCTGCTCTTCCTTGTGTTTCAGTTAGCTCTTCCTCAGGTCTCTGGACACCCGTCGTTCACAGGGAGCCCATTAAGGAATGTGTATTTTCAGTTTTCCATATTATCACAATGTAACTCATCTCTCATCCCAGAAAAGCTGCATCTTCAACTAGCTTCGTATAAAACTTGATACAGCAACTTGAGCTTTCTGTGGGTTAATGTTAGCACATTTTCTCTCCACCCCTTTTATGCTTAACCTATCTGAGTCTACATTTAAATGAGCCATTTGTATGCGTCAGGTAGTTAAGTTTTATTTGTAGCTTGTTCTGACATCTTCTGTGGTAGATTTAGACAATTCGCCTTTAAACTGTTTATAGATACAGCTGGATTATTATCTGCCTTGGTCTAACTTTTATGTCTGCTGCACATGGTTCTTCGCCCCACCCCCGGCTTTTCTGACTCCTCTCACTGTTAACGAAACATATTATATGATTTCATTTTAGCTTGTTTATTTGCTTATCAGGTATGCAAATAGACTTTTTTTTTTTAATTGCTTTGTGGAGGCTATCAAGAGACGGATCAGACATTAAAGCACTGACTGCTCTTCCAGTGGACCTGGGTTAGCCCCTAGTAACCACTAGTGGCTAAAGGCTGTCTGCTGACTCCAATCCCAGGGAAATCCAACACCCCATCCAGGTCTCCCTAGCCACTAGGCACATGAGGTCACAGATACGATGCAGGTAAAACAAACACCCATATGCATTAAATAATAAATAAACAAATAAATAAAATCTTTTAAAATTGCTTCAATAATTGCTATAAAGTTAACAAAACTAAGCCCATGATCAAATAATGTTATTCCTTAATTGTTATATGTTATTTATTTTAAAATATTTTAATTTTTTTAATTTAGTCTTTCTCTGTGTGTGTATACATGTGTGTATGTCTGTCTCTGTGTGTATGTGTCTGTGTGTGTATTCATGTCTGTCTGTCTCTGTGTATCTGTGTATGTGTCTGTCTGTGTGTGTGTGTCTATCTGTCTGCCTCTGTCTCTTTCTCTGTGTGTTTATGTCTGTCTGTCTGTCTCTCTCTCTTGTCTCTCTGTGTGTCTATCGTTCTGTATCTGTGTGTGTGTGTGTGTGTGTGTGTGTGTGTACTGCACTGTATGTATGGAAGTCAAAAAACAACTCACAAGAATTAATGGTTCTCCTTCCACCATGTGGGTTCTAAGAATCAATCTCGTGTTGTTGGACAAGTGCCACCCCACTGACCTGCATCACTTCTTTCCTATCTATCATTATTGCCAGTCATTTCCTTCATCTTTATGCTGTAACTGTCCAATACAGTGTGGCTGTTATCACTTCTAACAGTTAACTTTGAGATCCACTATAAATAGAAAATAGGCTTCATTTCATTTGATTCACTTCTTCTCTGATGATCTCCATTTCACCCCAGATCTAAGTTTCTGATCTGTTTCATTTTCTTGCTGACTGGGGCCCTTTAAACATGTTTGTTGGTGATCATTGATTTCAATTTAATCAAAAGATGTATTGATTTTTTTCCCTTTGCATTGGAAGAACAGTTTTGCTGGGTATAAAACTCTGGGTTGGTTTCACTTTGCTCCCTTCAGACCTTTGAGTGTGAGTTTTCTGTACTTGTCTGGTTGGGTTTAATAATTACAGAGCTATAGTTGACAAAGACATCCAGTTCCCCCAGTGTCTTTGTTATTTGCTCCCTTGTTGTCTTTGACCTTCTCATGAACTCATAATCTACTCTTAGAGCTCTTTGGTTGCCAGTCTATGGTTAGATGGGATCCCATGAGAACACAGTGGAGTTCCTGGGTCACAGACATGTCTCTCCTGGACAGGACTATGGCTCTCTAGACTTGAATCAATCAATCAATCTCTCTCTCTCTCTCTCTCTCTCTCTCTCTCTCTCTCTCTCTCTTTCTCTCTCTCTCTCTCTCTCTTTCATCCAGTACATTTTTTAAAGATTTATTTATTTATTTTATGTGAGCATACTGTAGCTGTCTTCAGACACACCAGAAGAGGGCATTAGATCTCATTACAGATGGTTGTGAGCCACCATGTGTTTGCTGGGAATTGAACTCAAGACCTCTGGAAGAACAGTCAGTACTCTTAACTACTGAGCCATCTCTCCAGCCCCAGACTTGTATTCTCAGTATTAGCTGCCTATAGTCAGCTTCCAGAAACTTGTGACATTCCTGTAATGTGCTCCCATGAGCTTCTGTTTTTAGTCAACAAACCTTAGGTTGGTCTTCCATGCTTGCCTGCCTCCCAAGACTTGGGTGGAGTCCTGCTCTACTGCTAGAATTCTGTGGGAGATACAGGAAAGTCATAGATTTTCTCTTCTGTTTTACAAGAATGGTAACTCTGAAGCTCTTTACATTTTGGTGCTAAAAATGGAAGAAGCAGGTCATTCTGATATGATTTATTTGGCAGGGTCATGGTGGACTCTAAAGACATTTTGATGTAGGTATTTTTTTTTTTTTTTTTTCTCGAGACAGGGTTTCTCTGTGTAGCCCTGGCTGTCCTGGAACTAACTCTGTAGACCACGCTGGCCTCGAACTCAGAAATCCGCCTGCCTCTGCCTCCCAAGTGCTGGGATTAAAGGTGTGCGCCACCACCGCCCGGCTGATGTAGGTACCTTTAAGACATTCTCCTGAGTAAAAAAATGTCACAGTCCTTTGTACTATCTCCCAACTTTTTCCCTTGTCTTTGAGACCTCCATTTCAAATGGAAGGGAGTGGAGTTCAGGAATGTAAAAAGAGCCCCTCTTATCTATTATTTGTAATGGCCTTGGTCATGTAATCTCATCAAAACCATTTGTCCTGAAAACAAAAACAACCAGCCTACAGAAGGCTCAATGCTTCCGGTGCTTTTAAAAACAGAAGCATGAATTGATTGAAACACTGAATTCCTGCTTTCTCTATATCACAAAATTCCAGCTTCCTTACTCACTCAGCATCTGGTCCCCAGAGCCTACCTCTTCTCAAGATACTCAGCCCCAAGCACTGCAGTAGTACCCGAGTGCAAGTGTGTTGCCTTACCAGTAAGCACCAGATCAGCCTCTTGGCAGGACTGCATTTCCTTTAGCAATGCAATCATGGAAATCACTCAGATTAATTAAGCATTTATGATGGCCACATATTGTGACAGGTCTTTTTTCTATAGCTTGCTTGTTCCTTGATATTACTCTTGGTAGTCAGAAGAATTTGAGTCTTCCCTGAAGCTGGTTTATGGAGAAGGCAAGATTCAACCCCAAATCTGGTTGATTTACATCCAATGCTTTCCTACCCTGCTTTCCCTAATGCAGAACATAAGCATGTCACAAATATTACTGCTGTCCTTGCCTCTACCTTGGAAGCAGCCATTTGCAAGTCCAAATTAGTCATATGATTTAGCAGCCACCCACTATTCAACCCTTACATCATCCCGTGGCTGTAACTCTTACAAAGTAAAGACTATAAAACTATTTGCTAGTGAATCCCACCACCAGGGCCCCGGTGAAGCAAAACTATTTGTGGAAACATGAAGGAGGGAACAAGTAAATAATTTCATCAGCCTATGAATATACACGTGTTTGAATGAGTGGATGAGGGAATGAATGAAGCAACTCTCAGTGTGTTGACATGTGCACGAGAAAGGAACCTTTCCAAGCATCACATAGTTAGAAGCCTTTCCCTGATGAGCTACGGCTGGGGTCATGTGGCGCTCAGTCACCATTATAGGTAGCCACGTTTCCTGTGCCTGGCACATGGTATACGCTTAGCCAACTCGTGTTCACTTGGATGGATTGGCAACCAGAGGCAACTCCTTCAAGACTATCACACCTGTACTTTGCGGAGTGCCTAACGGTGACTCTTTCAGCCTGTGTCGTTTTCTCCATAGCTCCCGTTTAATCCCTCCTTGTGGGATTTCCCAGAATGCACACAGTTATGATAAGTACCTACACTTCGCTTCATGTCCCTTACCTGACTCTTCCCTGACTCTAGAAACATGTAAGTTAAACAATGTAACCATGAGTTGGGCTAATTTGTATGGGGACCCTCTCTTGTCGCCACAGTATGGTTTTAGAGGTCATCTCTCTGCAGAGACAGAAGTATGCAGGTTTGATCCAGGAGCCTAGAGCTCCTTTTGCTGCTAGGCAACCAACAATATGGTTGTTTCAATTTTAACTCTCCTGTGTTCATGGCCTCCCCTCCCCTCCCATCTTAACAACTACAGAACCTCTCCCACAAATGCAGAATGCACTGCATCTTCATGCCTCTTTTGGTTTGTTTTTTGTTTTTAATGGATCATTAATAAGCTGAAAACAACCCAAATTACAAGGAGAGGCTCACCACCACCACCTACTGGCCCACCCCTGGCAAAGGAGTAGGTTCCTGGTGATGGCGGGAATGAGGTTGATGAACCCCGGCCTTCAGTGTCCCACTCAACCCTGTGATGGGAAGTAAGATGATACCAAATCTATAACCTGTGTTTAAAAAGAAAAAAAGCACAGATCCTGAGGCTGAATCATAAAGGTCATTTTACCGAAGCAAGGCTGTGAAATATTATGCAACGTTCGCACGGCTTAATTACGAGTTTAGAAAGGCCTAGCCTGAGTTTTTCACTACAGTAAAACATGATGGAGCATGAACCCGGGCATCACGCTTTATGCTTAGTGTGGTTTTAGACACAGGGCTAGGGGTGCTATGCTGTCTACACAACAAGGCATGGATTACAATACCGCAATTCACACCCCGGGGGCCTTCTTGACAATTACAGAACCTCCTTTGTTTGCTTTTTAAGTGATTAAAATATTTGAGTAATATATGTCCATTTGCTAAGTGCATATAGTGAACACGCAGGCATGTCTTGTAGAAAACATCTGAGAGTGTGGGCACACACACACACACACACACACACACACACACACACCACATACTTGGAGCAAGATCCTTACTGACGCGGGATGCAGGACGGTGTGTTGTTTCTGCATACCTCCAGCCCTTGGAGATAGTCTGCTGTAAAACTGCACAGGGCTCTACCCGCATCTAAGCGCTGGTCTAATAAGCTTAGTGTGTACCAGCTCCCTTTTCTGTGTCGTCTCTTCAAACAAACCCTCCACCATTTGGAAGGAAGCCAGGAGGTCTCTTTACCAGGAGATTCCAAGTTAAAATGTTTGTCCAGGAACAAGCAGGTTTGTGGCCCTTACATGTTCAGGTTTGTGGTTATTTTGTGTTTTATTTTCCTGGACACTAAAACCAAAGCAAGTGAGAGGAAGCAACAGGGCATACTGAGCCCTGGAGTCAAGTGGACTAAAGCCATTTGCCTCAAGTCTCTGTTCTGTCCCTGCTCTTGCTCGGTGACAGTCTATAAAATACATTCTCAAAGTTCTGCCCTTTAAAAATAACTGCCGGCTCCAAGACTCCATGTACCTGGTTTGGTTTGTTGTGAAGCAGCCTCACTGGTGTGCCCATGTCCTTGTAACTGGCCATGTTTGTGTTTGCTGTCTGTCTGTCTGTCTGTCTGTCTGTCTGTCTGTCTGTCTCTCTCTCTCTCTCTCTCTCTCTCTCTCTCTCTCTCTGTGTGTGTGTGTGTGTGTGTGTGTGTGTGTGTGTGTGTGTGTGTGTACAGGGAGGGTTATCCTTTTCCTATCACAATTGCTATTGTTTCTGTGGCATTGGGGGAATGGCATTTGCTGAAGTAGAAAACTCAGGATTTCCTAGCGCTCCAAATCCCCTTACATCCTTTGTGCTTCCTGAACACAGGTGACCATCTGAGCTGATACAATGTTTCTGGTGATGATAATTGTAATTGTTGGCCAAGATGAATGTGTCATGTTTAGTACCTAAAGTCATCCAGTACTACCCGAGTCCAGTACAAACCATTCCTCACAGTATTAGTATGAAAAAAATACATATATGAAAGGTTTACCAAATGAAAATCTCCCTAAGTCCATGAACTGTATTTCAGTATCTTTAATGGGGCTTTCGTACAACAGAGGCATCAAATACTTAGACTCTAGTGGTCTCATTAGATACAAATGAACAAGCTGTATACATACATGTATAATTATTTAAATAATGGTTAATAATTATCATTATAAGAACTTTTTTATTTTAAAAACCCTGCCCAACCCCATCCATCACCAACATCCCTGTCTCCCTGCAGATGCCAGGCAGATCCAGCCGTCCCCACCGTGGTCCTATGATCAGTCCTACCAGTACCTGGGATCCATCACCTCTTCTTCTGTTCACCCAGCGACACCCATCTCACCAGGCCGTGCCAGCGGCATGACCAGCCTCTCTGCGGAACTTTCCAGTCGACTCTCAAGTAAGCTCTGTGAAAACATACCTGCTGCTGGGCTGGAGGGGAAGCTTTGCAAGGCCACAGGAGACCCAGGAAAGGGAGGACATGACTAATGGACTGACCAGGAAAGGGTTCAAAGACCAAGTCTCCTGTCACTGTGCTGGTCCAATGCCTGAGCACTGATCTTTCTTGACACGCTAAGAGATGACAGATGAGGAGGCAGAAATGCCTTAGACAGTCCATTTCTTGTGTATTTTGGGTTTGCTCATAGCTGGTGGGAAATATTGGTGGCCAAAGGCTACTGTTCTGAAAAGTAAAAGCGGCCTAAGGATTTTGTACCTTTGGCTAACAAATTAACATCCCAGCTGAATGCTAGACCGTAGCTGCTCTTTCCAGGGGTGACAAATTTTCACGGGTTCCTACGTACAGCACAGTGGGGTACACATTGGAATAGGACACAAATATGCCCCAAGATAAACATTCCCAGCTAAGAGCTGTTCAGACCGAGGCTAGGAACCAGGTAGAAAGCTCAGGTGTCATGGTTAGCATAATTGTTGTTAATACGAGCTTATTAAATATTAGTCATTTAACCCATGAGCCCTTGGGGCTTGGCACTCACTCACCTTTGCTTCTGGGCAAGGAAATCAAGAGTTACAGGAGAAAAAAAAAATTCCTTTGTTGAAGGCAAAAGAAGAAACTTACTGTTTGGGGCTTTGAAATTGGAGCCGAAGCAAACTGTGAAAAACTTCAGAGAGCTTCGTCCTTTGGAGGCCCATGAAGGCACTTGCATGTGTGCTGGGGGAGGAGCAGGCTTTGCTTTCGGACTCTTGAAGGCAGATTAGAACAGATGAGGGGGCAGGCAGAAGGGCAGAGGAGTTGGGGCTGCTGCTTCAAATGTTGTGAAAGACTGTGTTTCCAGACGGCCAGGATTGCTTAAGACTCCTCCAGTGGGTCAGCTGCTCCCTCACAGTCCCCACCAATTCACCCGTCCTTTCCCCAGCAGCCATACTCACATTTGGGTTGTATCGTGTTTTGTTGTGGAGCTAGGGGGCTGGCGTATGTACCAAACAATAGTTAGATGAACCTTTGACCTCTAGATGCCAGTAGTAAATGCCCCTGTCTGTCCATCAGAAATGTCCCCAGGACTCGGGACTGGCTAGGTCGGCAGAGCCCTTGCCTTGCAAACATGAGGACCAGGTATGAAGTCCAGGATCCAGGTATAAAGGCAAAGTGTGGTTGGTGGCGCAGGCTGCTAGTGCCATCTCAGGGATGTGGGGACACTTGAGTATCCAGAAGAGTTTAATTAGAAAGCTCCAGGCTGAGAGGCCCTGCCTCAAAAAAACAAGTTAGCTGCTGAGGAACAAAACCCCAGGTTGACCTCTGGCCTACACACACACACACACACACACACACACACACACACACACGCCTGCACACGAGGGTACTCATCAATGAACACTCAGAACCCTCCCACCCACCCCCCACAAACACAAAACACTCCCCACAAACACAAAAACACACAGAAAATGCTACCAGACATGTCACTTGTCTCGGCTGGGGGCAGTGAGAGCCTCTAACTTCAACTAGCCCCGGGGGGTTGGATTGAAACACGAAAGCCAGCTCACTGTGTTTCCATCTGATTTTAGGCCTTCAGTGCCAGCATTTCCATGGCAGCTGACAGTCTCCAAAATTAAGAGGGTAACACAGAAATCCTGGCATTTGTTCAGCTGGCTGTGTGTAAAAGCCTGTCCCCTCGGGGACATGGTGTGATTCGAGCAGCACCTGTCAGCATTCAGATTCCCCCCGGTGACAATTCTGTCCACTGGCCACAGCCTCCATCTGAAATACTGTTTTCTTTGGAAATGTACCCAGTGTGGGCTTGTCCCTTGAAATTTATTACATAAGTCCTTTAGCTTGGTCACCATCCAAAATGGGCACCTGGGGCCAGCTCCTCTGGCTGACCGGCGATCACATGTAAGAGTGGCTTGTAATACTCTTCATTTTCTCTCTGAGAATCACATACATGGGGGTGGGGTGGGGATAAGGCGGGGCGGGGTGGGGGGATGATCCATTTGGTCATGCCCACTTCCCTTCCTCCCTTCAACTCCCCATATGGTCTCCCTCAAAACTTCCTGTCCTTTAAGGTTTTTTCTTTTTTAACTTTTTTTTTTTTTTTTAAATTAGTCGAGTGCAGGGAGTGCCGCCCATATACACGGGGGACTAGGGACATTCACTACAACACGGGCAACCTATCAGCAGTCACTGTCACCCAAAGTAAAGTAAGTAACAGGTCCAAGTCACGGCTATATGATCTGGATTTCAACAATACAGGCTAGAAGGAAAGGTATTTAATGGCACAGGAAAGGGAGGGGGTCAGAGAGAGAGAGAGACAGAGAGTCAGAGACAGAGAGACAGAGAGACAGACAGAGACAGACACACACACAGAGAAAGACAGACAGAGACAGACACACAGATGGACACAGAGAGACAGAGACACACACAGAGAGACAGAGACAGACAGACACACACACAGAGACAAAGTCAGAGACAGACAGACAGACAGACACACACACACACAAAGAGAGAGAGAGAGAGAGAGAGAGAGAGAGATATTGACCTCATCAGAACCCAAAAGTGAAGACCAGAGAATGACAAGTTGCACAGAGAGTGAGCTTCAACTTGGGAAAACTCCCTCTAGAAAGCAAGCAAGCCCTAAGCACAGGCCTCAAAGGCCTGTAAAGTGTGGTCCTAAACTTGGGCCGGAAAGGGTGGGATCCCTGAAAGGAAGCGGCTGCCAGGCCCACAGCTTGTGAAACGAACTTGACCCCTCTGTGGCTGATGCACCTTCTAATCCCACCAGCGACAGCTTGGGAGTCTCTGGGCTTCCGGCTTCCCCAGCCCCACCTGCCTCTCTCCGCCTGCAGACAGGCTCTGTCTGTCTCTGTCCCTTGTAGACAGACTCCACACCTTGTCTGAAAGGAGTCGCCATATGAAGGTTTATCTTTCCTCCTCGTTTCTTTTCTTCCTTTCTTTTCCCCCTTCTCTTTCTTTTTGTTAATTAACGTTTAGCTGCCAACCTGGGCGACAGACAGCACGCACTGATCTGAGTCATGCAGAAGATCCTTTTAAGGCGGTCATTATCTGCTCAGGTTGTTTAATCCTTTAGGGGCAGTGGGAGGGGTCTGGGGTGGGACTGCTTTCATCCACTGCTGGCTTTAAAGCCAAGACTCACTTGGTCAAGGCATAGAGTTAGCACCATAGAGGGAGAGACACTTCCAGTGAAAATAGCTGAAACTTCTAATCCTCAGGCTTCCTACTTTTAAAATCTCCCCATGCATGGGGGAGGGGGCAGTCACCTTCTATACTGAATTGGGTGGGTGGGGGTGGGGCACACTAGGCCAGCCCAAAGGATAGAGGTGCCATAGCTTGGTAATGGATAAATTCTATGTGACTGCTGATTTGTAAGAAAAGAGGTTAGACCGGATTTGAAAATGAAAACACGAGGAGCTTGAGAGATGGTTCAGTGGTTAAGAGCTATCGCTGCTCTTCCCAGGCACCACAATAGGGGGGCCCATAACTCCAGCTCCCTCCTTCCTCCAGTGTCTGCAAGCACACTGCACTTCACACACACACACACACACACACACACGCATATAACTGAAAATAAAATTTGTAAATGAAAACAAGCATTTGAATAGAGCACTTGAATTTGAACATATCAAAAAGGCCTGATCCTTTTTTATTACAAAGTGTGAAAAAAAAATGAGACAGGGAGGAATGGAGGGAGGAGGGAGGGATAGAGGGAGGAGGGAGGAAGAGAGAGAGGAAGGGAGTGAGAACTTGACCTCCTGTAGAAAGATGCCACACGATCTCAGATCTTCCACATACTTTGCCCCCAGCAGCTGAGACTGTAACAATACTCCTGTGCTTATGCCCATGACAAATCACGGACTCACTCGGGATTCCAGTAACTTGGTACTATTACCACATTACCATGTAGGAACTGGGACGGACTAGCAGAGCATGTTCAGACACGGCTGTGAAATGGGGTGACCTCTCGTTCATTTTTTTTCCAGTGGATTCACCTTTTTGTCTCAGGACAAATGAAGCAAGAGGGATAATGGGCAGAGTCATTTGTTTGTGTCCAGAGTATTGCATCAGATGACAACAAGCTGATTGTGTGTGCCCAACGCTCTCCCTCCTGCCTCGGCTTCTAGACTGTATAAATCTAACTGGAAAAAAAAAAAAATGGAGTAGGGCTTCCTGTTAACTCTCAAACATGTCACGGCTCTCTGTAAGCAAAACAAGTGACACAGAGTTTGCTCGCAGAGGTCTTCGGTGAGGGCACAGAGATGAACCCTGGGGAATGAGGTGTGGCCTGGCTGGAGGAGAAGCCAGAGGGTAGCCTAGCCAGGGCAGCACCAGAACCACTGTTGGTTTACAGCCTTTCCCTGCCCACATGTCTGACTCGCTTTGAAAAGATTAACAGGAGTGTTTGTTTGAAAGTCAGACTCCTGGTTTACTCATTAGTACAGGGATTTGCTGCAGACTTGGGCTGTTCCTGTAAACTCTAATTACCTCTGTGATGAGGAGTCCATTTCTCTCACATTCAGCCCAAATGTACACAAGAGTTCCTTTTGTAAAATCGTGTTAGAGCAATAAAAGATTATTGAGAGGGGGTGGAGGGAAGCGGGAGAAACAAGAACACAAACCCTAGCTCTCCACGTTGGAATAATAGGCTTGCAACAGAAGGAAGTTGATCACAGCCCATGCCTTCCAAAAACAGATTAATCCACTGGGGTAGCTTTCCTTTCAAAGGAAGCTTTTTGCCCCCCTCAAGTTTCTCTCTAGCAGGCTCAACTCAAAAGGGTCCAGACCATAAACCAGCTGAACTTAGGTATTCTGTACTTTAATTTGAGAATTTACATTTTGAACGCTTAGTCCTTGCCTCTACCCTGTGTTGTTGTTGTTGCTGCTGCTGAACCATGCTGGTGCGAACAGTATAGATCCAATCTGCCCTCGCTCTGACTGACAGACACAAGCTACCTGCAACATCATACTAACTCACTGTGGTAGCTCTCCGCAGTGGGCGGAGGTGCAGCTCTTTTGCCCACTCTCTGACTATTTGGCAATTTCTGGAGATACTTTTGGATGTCATAGTGGGGGAAGGGCACTACTGGCATCTTATGGGTAAAAACAGGAGATGCCACCAAACAGTTCACAAGGACTAAGTCTCCAACCACCCACTAGACATAATACTGGCCCCAAGATGCCAGCAGTGTCGCTTTTGGCAAACTGATCTGCAAGGGAACACATGCTGGCCCTCCTGTCCCCTGGTCTGCCCCAGAGGCAGCATGCACACTTGCCAAGTGCAGAAGGAGACGGTAAACCACTGGAGGATAACCAAGGGCAGTCTGTAGAACTGTAAATTCAAAATGAATCTTGTAAAGAAAGTCTGACATTTCCGGACAAAACAAGTTTTGATATCCGTTTGTGTCAGAAGCTAGTGAGGTGGCAGCTGGAGAGATGACTCAGTGGTTAAGAGCATGCGCTGCTCTGGGGCACTCTCTTCTAGCCTCTGGGGGCACTGCAAGCACGCAGGCACATACCCACACAAGCAGAAGCATAATCAAAAATAAAATTATCGTTAAGAAGAAAACAGTGACAGTGACACAGGTCTTAGATAAAGACGAGAGAGACATGAAGTCAAATGTCTATTGCTACTACAGATGGGAACAAGTCGGAAGTCAGAGACAGAGGCAAGGGATATGCCAATCACCGACCTTCACACTGTCCCTACCACAACACGAATTCATGCACCATCCCCACCACAACACACAGAGACAGAGGCAAGTAATGTGCCAAGCACCGACCTTCACACTGTCCCAACCATGACACGCACTGCACACCAAATAATAGGAAATTAGCCAAGTTTCAAGGGCTCGGCGGAGTCTACAAAAAGGACAGTTTTCTACTATCCAACCTGAATACTATGTGCAATGACATAATATTGTTGTTATAATATACTTACCTATAATATTCTACTAGCAACATAACCATGGGTCCCTTACCTCAGTTACCTTAATGTTAGGCCATATACTGTTACATTAACATTGTTATGCTGATGTACTGATTATATTACCAATATACTAGTCAGTATTAATGTTTTCCTATAGAGGATAGGCTTTCTTCTCCCCCAGTAAAGGACCAAAGAGAAATTGTCCAGCTTTGGGCGCTGTGTTGTCCTGGTCTCTTAACAGCAGCAGGAACTACTTAGTGCCGTTAAAGTGCACACTGGTGCCACCTTGTGCTACAGATTGAAGCTGTATCTCAACAAAGGAGAAAACAAATTTTATGTGGTTTTGTTTTCATAGTTTTATAACCATTTGAAAAGGTAAAACTCATTCTTAATTCCTAGGACACACAAAACCTGTCCCCAGCCAGACTTAGCCAGTGAGCTATAGTTTGCCAACCTGGGATCTAACATTTACGTGTATTGGAAACATTACATTAGACTACAGTGTGTGTGACAGGTGCCTATATGGTAGATGTGCTATGGCATGTCAGGATACATATCATATGCTGCTGCACCACTCCCTGCAATGTGTCTGCCATCGCTCCGTGGCACACTGTTTGACATGTATCCTGTCAAACATGCTGGGGGAAGCCCACTTCTTGCTGGGTAGTCCCCCCACTCCCTGGCAGCAGCCCACTGCATAGAATCCCATCTTCTTTAAGTGACAGTATTTTGGGTAGTTATCTGTCCTGTTGATTTCTAGGTGAGTGTTCATCTCAGGCAGGAGTATTCTCAGTGGTCCCCTCCTCCCTGGGCAGGGAGTTGTGGGCAGTCCAGTGTGTTGGGTGGGAGCACTCTTAGTGCTCCCTCCTCCACGGTCAGGGCCAGTCTGGGCAAACTTGTATGTCCTCTGTAGTAGCACTCCCTGTGGCCCCCCTCTTGTCACTCTGTCCTCGGTGGGAACAGTCTTGGTGGGAACAGTGTTGGTGGGAATAGTCTTGGTGGTCGCCCCCCTCCATGGGCTGGGACCCTCTGAGCAGTCCTGTGTCCTGGGTAGGGGCAATCTCTGTAGTCCCCTCTTCCACAGGCAGGGGCACTCTGGTAGTCCAGTGTGTTGGGGCAGGAGCACCCTCTGTGGCACCCCTCCATGGGCTGGAGCACTCTCTGTGTCCTCGCCTGCCACCAGCAAGGGCACTCTGGGTACTCCAGTGCGTTGGGGCGGGAGCACTCTCTGTAGTCCCCCTCCATAGGCAGGAGCACTCTGGGCAACCCTGTGTATCCTGAGCAACAGCACTGTGGCAGATTAGGAAGCCTTCGCCACCTTGACCACACACTCACGCCTTCTCTTCCGCCCGCCCACAGCGGCTCCGGACCTGACAGCCTTCGGCGACCCGCGCCAGTTCCCCACGCTGCCGTCCATCTCCGACCCGCGCATGCACTACCCAGGCGCCTTCACCTACTCGCCGCCGGTCACGTCGGGCATCGGCATCGGCATGTCAGCCATGAGCTCGGCCTCTCGCTACCACACCTACCTGCCGCCGCCCTACCCCGGCTCCTCGCAGGCGCAGGCCGGGCCCTTCCAGACCGGCTCGCCCTCCTACCACCTGTACTACGGCGCCTCGGCCGGCTCCTACCAGTTCTCCATGGTGGGCGGCGAGCGATCGCCCCCGCGCATCCTGCCACCCTGCACCAACGCGTCCACGGGCGCCGCGCTGCTCAACCCCAGCCTCCCCAGCCAGAGCGACGTGGTGGAGACCGAGGGCAGCCATAGCAACTCGCCCACCAACATGCCCCCCGCGCGCCTGGAGGAGGCCGTGTGGCGGCCCTACTGAGCGTCATCGAGGGACTGAGCCCGCCGCCGCCGCCGTCCATGCACAGACCCCGCCAGGAGGGCCCTTGGAGGCCAACAGGAAGATTCCCGGAGGGAAACTGTGAATGCTTCTGATTTAGCAATGCTGTGAATAAAAGAAAGATTTTATACCCCTGACTTCACTTTTTAACCACGTTGTTTATTCCAAAGAGTGTGGAATGTTTTCGGTTCGGGGTGGGGAAGACGCAGCCCATCCTCTTTGGCATCTATTTTCTTATTTGGAGTTTCTTTTCTGCACCTTATCGATTGCAAAAAAAAAAAAAAAAAAGCCTGTTTGCATCTGGGTGGTCGTTTATTTTTAAGTATGTACAGACTTGAGCTTGCTTTTTAATCTTCCTTTGACCAACTCAAAGAAATAAAATTCCCTTCTCTGTAAGGTTTATTTAACTTTTAGACTTTCATGTAGCTGGGGTTTTATTTGTGTTTGGTTTTTGTTTTTTGTTTCTGTTTTTTTAAAGAGACAGCTACAGCTTTGGGTTTTTTAACTACTGTATTTCCACAAAGAAATCCCTAGATATTTATGTATCTCGATGTTTGAACATTTACGTATGTGTTGATACTTTTTTTAATTATTTAAATGTACTTATATTAAGAAAAAATATCAAGTACTACATTTTTCTTTATAATAGCCAAAGTTAAATATTATTGCATTGAAGATGGCTGGAAAAAAAAGAGATGGGTTATGTGACGCTTGGTTATCTAGAGAGATTGTTTACATTGAACTCCCTTTATGTTATTCAAACAAGTTGGTAGCTAATGCGGCAATGTTTTTAATTGGATTGTAGACACTGAGGGTCACTCCAAGGTCAGAAATACAACATTTTCTGCTCGGCTCAACAAATGGCCTCGAACCTGGCTCCTTCCCTTCACAAAGAAAGGCAACACTCTGCCCTGAAAGGGCTCAGAGAGGTGCCTAGGATTATAGCTCTGAAGAGGATACCATTTTGGCCTGGAGCTATGCTTGCCCCAAGGCCTCCTCATTCACACGTGGTTTATCACAAAGCTCAACCACGTGAGCTGTTGGTCAGAGGTTTGTCTGCATAGTATTTATATAGACCTAAACCAGTCAATATGATTCTTTAATTGCCTTCCATTAATAGTACCTGTTCATTGATGAAAACCAAAACTCAAGGCTATACCCCAAAGATCCCAATAGAAGAGGTAAGACCAGGTGCCTTTGATGTCCAAAGGCTGAGTTTTAAGAGAGTGTACCCCAAAGTCTGAAGGAGCCAGTTTCCCTCTATCTATCTCAGTGGGATCAGTCATGGGAGATAAATACCATACCAACCCATGCAGGACGTTTGTCAGAAGCTGCTCCCTCACCAGCATCTTTTTTAACCAGGCTGAGTTCCTAGTCTTTGGGGTTTGTGCACTTTCTCTGTGCATCAGCGTGATAGATTCCTGTCTGCAGTCTGCCGTGGCTACGGTTCAGATGTGCATCGTGTCACTGTAAACACAATGGGACTATTGCTATAGTGGAAGACTTGGTCAAAATCCAGTTGTTCTATAAATTATAAGCCTAACTGCTGGTTCTGACATACATGTGCTCAAAATGATCTGGTTGGTTTTTTCTTAATGTACCTCTTAAATTCGTTGAAATGATGTCAGGTCAACTCAGAAGAGCGTTTGAAAGCAGGACTTCAGAACAGTGTTTGATTTTTTTATTATTATTATTATTATTTTATAAATTTAAGCATTCAGACTAGATCTTTGGCTGCAGGCAGCAAAAACAGCTGGACTTATTTAAAAAAAATACAAGTTGTTTTTTGAGTTATCTATATCTGTATCTATATATTGATTCTTTGTTTTGCATAGAGCAGCAGCACTTTGGTAACCTGTGATGCCGGCTTGTTCTTGTCCAGAGAAGAGCTCTAGCTGAATTCGGAGAAACTCAGATTAGATTTTCCTATCGGACATACCTTCCTCCTCCATCCCGTCTCACTCAGTTATTCCACAGAACACGTCTACAGCTGTGTTGTCAGAAAAATAAAAATTTTAATTTCTCAAAAGGACCATTAGTTTGTTTCTCCAAAATTAGATGTTCCTCTTAGCATAGGTTGCCATGTCTGGCCTAAGAAAATGCTAGGGAAAGGTGAAAGACAAAAGATTTATATTTTTTCATATTAATTTTGATATCTAAAGATACTCTAGCCCTAAGAGAGGAAGCAGATAATCTTACACATTGAGCCTTTGCCCTGGGCACCATGCATCAAGAAGGCTTGTCACTTTGTCATAGACAGCCTGGTGAACCATTTAGTACTTCCTAAAGCTTTATCAACATAGGCTGTATTTAGTCATCTCAGAAAAAAACAAATCAATTGGGCACTCCTTGTCTTGGAGATAGATCCCACGAGGCACATATTTTTCTACCTGAGAAATTGTATTCATTGCCTTCAGGTGCATCAAGGTGTCTCCTCATCCACTGTCTTCAGGGAAGAGCCGTAAGCCAATTCTGAGATGATGGAGCTGTTGGGAATACTGGTCCAGAGAAAGAAAAATAGGATAAGCCATTTCTACTGCTTATTCAAGCCTCTATTTATGATTTTAACACATGCTTCATTCCGTCTGGTTTTCTCACCGTCTATATCCTCCCAATATCACTTCTTACTTTCCTTTTCTCTCCTCTAAACTCCACACTCTCCTCCTGCATAGTTTATAGGTAGGCAACACACACACACACACACACACACACACACACACACACCCTCTACCCCATACCAACTGTCCAGAACACAGAAAGTCTAGTTCTTCTCCATTTATTAAAGGACAGGGTAAGTCAGCCATTGTCTTGCTCATGGGTTTTTTTTCCCCAACAGAACAGAGGTGTTGCCAGCCATCTTGGGTCTGCTTTCTGTCCAGATACTGCAACAGAAACCCCGAGGATCACAAGCCATGGCTGAGCAGCTATGCTGCTGCCCAAACGTCCTGTGCAGACAGATGCATGCAGGGACCGGAAGGAGTGTCTCCCCTTCCACCTCTTTTCTCTCAAATGTTTCTCCTGAACAGCCTCAACTGAGGACTGCAGGTTTCTTTCTTGAAATAACTTTCCCCCCAGGACATTCTGTCTTAGGGGTTTTTGGTTTTGATGACTTTTTTTTTTTTTTTTTTTTTTTTTTTTTTTTTTTTTTTGGTTCTTTTCATTTTGTTTGTAGGAGGAGGCGTGAGATGTTAAGGGTCTTTCATACATGAAAATAAATGGTTTAACAACAATCTCTGATTATATCCTTTCCATATCAGAACAAAGCACCGTTTTGTTTACTCTACAGTATACACTTGTTGGGGGTCTCGGCTGGTCAGTCGGTTAGTTGTCTGTTGGGCATGCCTTCCCTCTCTCAGCCAGATCAGTACAAACAAAGCTGATCATTTGTCTTTCTTTCTTTCTTTTTTTTCCCTCAGAAGAGTTGTATCAACAAACTCAATTGTATTTATGTATGTAAATAGATTTCAAGCTTCATTATAAAATATTGTTAAAGCCTGTAATAACTTTTTTCACATTTTGTGTGTTTCTAAGGACTTTTTTTTATGTTCGCTAAATATTGTAGAAGAAAAATGCTTCTCTCCACTTGTTTATTTTAGATTTAAAAAAAAAAAACAAGCTACTTCTTATTCACTTTTATAAACAGATAATAAACAAGCATGGTTCCAATTTTTTTTAAGTTCACTTTATGTTCTGGGAGAAATGAATATGCAAAAAAAAAAAAGAGAGAAAAAATCAATCTCCAAATGAACTGTTAGATATTTCTGTTACTCTAGATGTACAAAGATCAATGGAAAAGAATAAACTTGCAAATTGAAATAGCAAGACACATGTATTGGGGGAAAAAAAACACCTCGGAAAATGCCGTTCTCCAGCCTCCAGCCCACACATGGCGAGTGTTACATGTGGTCACAAGGAATCCTGAAATCGGTGCACGGCCCTCTTCCTTCCTGGTACTAACATTAAGAACACCTTCTAAGGGGCATTGTCAGGCTCAGGTCTTAAAGCATATAAATAAGAGAGAACGTCCCAGAACCCTTCTGGAAAACCCAGGAGAACCCCAGGAGAACAGGCACTTACTCCACTGCAGCTGTCCACTGCACACAGTAGGTGAGCCAGCGCCCCTCTCCTCGGGGCCATGCAGAGCCAGTGCAGGGCAGCCCTAAGCCACTGAAGTCTCCCTTCCTTTGTACTATGGTCTTTTCTGTAACTCCTATATTAAAACCCTTGTGAATGGCAAATAAACAATTTGACAAGCACTTCTGCCCTGCCAGATCGATTTCGTCCATCTGTTCTGAGATGGGTGCACACAAACACATACACACACATGCACACAAGAGCACTGTCACATACTATGTACATTTTTCCATGAAGCACTGCAAGTTCGAGGCTGGGTCCTTCCCAAAGTAAGTCTAATAAGCCCTGGCTGCTAAGGTATACTGGCCTGGGGAAGAAGCCAGGCACTCGAGAATTTAGAGGTGTGTTATCATTCTTTAAAACACAAGAAGGACTAAAGAGATCTCAGTCAGCAAACTCTCCTGACAGGAGGACCTGAGCTCAGCTCTTAGAGTCTGCATGAAAATCCCATGTCATTCTGTGTGCTGGTAAGTCCAGCATGGGAGAGATGGAAGCAGGCAGGTCCCCGGGGTTTGCTGGCCAGCTAGCCCAGCATACTTGGCAAGTTCCAGGTTAGTGAGAGACTCTGTTTCAAACAAAACAAGAAGTAGAAGCCTAAAAAGCAATAACCAAGGTTGTCCTTTAGTACACACACACACACACACACACATACACACACATGCACACACATATACATACACACATGCACACATACATAAACACACACGCATGAACATACACACACATGCACACACATAACACATAGACATACACACACATATACATACACACATGCACATATATACATACACATACACATATACACACATGGACACACACACACACCTATGAAAAAAAGTGGAATTTGCAGACATGAAGTGGAAAATCCATGTGTCCAACCTGAAGCCAGTCACGTGGCCTGCCTCCATTTATGTAAATAGAGGAGGCAGGCTTTGGCAGTGACTGAGAAATTTCTGAGACTAACTCTTTCCTCCCCATGTAAACTGTTATTAGCATTTTAGTCTTGATTCTATGTGGCCCACATCACCCTCCTGCCACAAACCACTCTGGAAAGCTTCTAGACCATCTCCCACTGGTGAGATGGTGACTGGCCTTAAATAGTCTTCTGGATGACTGCAGAGAGCACTGGAATCAGTAAGGAGGGGTTTAGTTGGAAGTAGCCCAGGACACCACTGCCTGAGGCTTTGGCAGGACACACTGAGTTCAGGTCCCAGGGAACAATGGCTTCCAATGGACAGGAACCTAGCCCGGGGGCTTCTGTTTCCACGTTGTGTGTATGGTTTTCAAACTTAACTGGTGTCAGAGACCTGCCCTTCCTAGGAACCCCCACGCTCAGCCCTTCCTCTAGGCCCTGGGGGCAGAACACCCTTCCCTTCAGAAGACAGAATTCAGACTGCACCAGGAAAGCCTGAACCCAAAGGCTCTCCTGCTCAGAGGGGACAGAGTGAGTGACCACGGGCCCCTTGGGTGAGGGCTTCTCTCTGCTACAGAGGGGACAGGCATGTTCTCTCCCTGTTCTCTGGAGCACTGGGAGCAGATCTGTACTGTTTGTCATGTTGTCCTGTTAGCCTCTTTGACTAAGCTTTGCTTCAGCGGTAGACAAAGGCCTCTCTTGGCGTCCAAACACAGTTCCAAAGTCTAAGAAATCACCACCCTTATTTGTTGGTATTATTCAAAATTTTTGGTCCAGAATAGATGTCTGAGCTTGACCTTATGACTTCCAAGAATTGGTCACATCTTTGTTCAAAATGAACCCATCCTGTCCTTGTGATGACACCGTAGCTGAACTTGAGATCCCAGATCTTAGCGCTACTCAGAAGTGAATAAACACAACCTCCCTGCAGATGCTTGGTGTCCCCCCACCCCCAACACACACCCACAAACACACCACCACCACCACCACACAGCAATGTTTCTCAGAAGACAGACAGCCTTCCTTCTTCACTGATATGAGCCATGCCCCTCCAGGGCACCCCCAGGCCCTCACACACTTTCCTCTGGAGTGAGAAGCGCATGGGGTGCAGTGTGTCTGCTGTCCTGGTAGGAGGAATGTGAGCTCCTTGCCAGATTTTAATATTGGTAATTAAACTCCACACACCACATTCTCCTCTTGGTTTCGATTTCATTGGTGCTTCTGTAAGGATTAATTAATGTTTTGGAAGTGTTTTGAAGATGAAAAGTCTTACATGCACACAAGTGTGATTATTTGTTATTACAAATAACTGCGTGCCGCCTTGGTCTCCCCTCACCCTGGCGACTGACAAAGAGAGAGCTCTATTAAACCGCAAGGTCTCACTCACAAAATGGCCGCCCTTCATCAGACTCGTTCTCCTGTGGATTCATTTCTTCAGTCAACATCCATTGAGCCATTGAGAGGCAGGTAACAAGGAAGCGAGGGTGCTCACCTCCACGTATGAGGGAGGTGGGCAGACAAGGCCATTCTAGAGGATCGTACTACTAGGAGAGTCCTGAGTTTGCCTGGCTATTCTTCTGTTGCCATCTTGAAATTATTAATAACTTTTTAATAAGAGGCCTTGCATTTCTATTCTGCACGAGGCCCACAAATTAGACTGCTGGCGGTTTCACGGACAGGTAAAGGAGCCGTCCAAGCGTAGCAGGTGGGGCAGTAATTAGGCCTGAAAAACATTTTTAAGTACTCATAAAACTCAACCTGAGGACATTGGGAAAGGTTTTAATAAGTGCCATTTGCTTTCAACAGACAGATAGGACTCATTATGCTGGCCAGGGAGTGCTGTCGCATGGGTGGGGCTTGGCCATGGGCTAATGAAGAAGCAGTCTCTCCTAGGAGTTAGGGGTCCAGGGAGGTGACATGAAGCTCTTCACACGTGCATCTGTGGGGACATGCAGAAATGGGGACATGCGAAAATGAGAAAATATTGGAACCAGTCAAGGTCAGAATAATTCTATCAGTGCCCCAGCACCTAGGAGGCAGAAGCAGGTGGATCTCTGTAAGTCTGAAGCCAGCCTCGACTACATAGTGAGTTCCAGACCAGTCAGGACTACAAAGTGAGACCCTGTCAAATGAAGGAGAGAGGAATCTGGGAGGAGTTGGGGGAGGAGATACCATAAGCAGCATATATTGTATAAAAAATATTTTTAAACAAGAGCCCAAGGGAGGTGGATTGTATCTAAAGGTTAATAAAAAGGCAATTCTGAGAAATGTGTCCAACACAGACACACACACACACACGTGCACATACATATGCACACATGCACACACACACCCTTAGGTCAGCTGCTCAGAGCTCCCAGACTAGGATGACCACCAAGGTCATCTGAGCCATTGAATGTGCTAGGTTAAAATTACAAATTCCGGATTTAAATTCCTATCAAAGCCCCAGCTCAGCTCAAGTCCATACCAGGGCCTCACATTGCGTTCTGGCTTCAGGCTGCCATCTCAGCCACAGTCCAAGGCAGCGTGATCGACCACAGGACCACAGATACACAAAAATGTTTCTGCTTGGGCTCGTTTGGAGAGAAAGCCACCAAATCACCACAGTGGGTTGAACTGTGTTCTCTCTTAAGCCATAATGTTGACGCTCTAACTCCCAGCTCCTTAGCCAAAAACCCTAACTGGAAAAAGAGGTTGTTGTTGATATAGTAAAGATGCAATTTTGACACATGAGGATGGCTGTCTAACCCGATCTTACTGGAAGAAAAGGTAAAGGGGTCGAGACAGAAATAAAGACTAAGAGGCATGCAAACAAGCACAACAGCGGGAGAAGATGAAGGCTGTGGTGGAGCTGTCCTTCACCAGCTAACAAAGGCCACAGCAAGGCCCCAGAGACTCCAGTCTCGTTATGAGTCCTGTGAGCGTCGCCTGCTATGACTCTCTGTGCAGAATGAGCACAGTACGTGCCATTTATTTGGAGCAAGCGTGTAAGTATTCTGTTTGTCACCTGTTTTATTTCCCAACGAAGAGTCCCATGGGAAGGAGCGTGATGTCAACACTCCCAATTCCAGGGTTCAGGGTATCCACCCACTGAATCAGAGGCGCTTAACCTGTGTAGCTTGTGTTTGTCACCCCGGACCTCTCTCCCTGTCAGTCAGGGTATCCCGGGAGTGCAAGCAGAAGACCAGTTACTAAGCTAAGTGCAATTCACAGGATAAAGCTGTCAAAGGGAAACAAGAATTCTAAGATCCACTGGAAAGAGAAAAGGGAACTGTTTCAACACTCTGTCTGAATTTCTTGCTTTGTCCAGATTCATTTGACCACACCCTGCAGATTCCTTCTGAGTTGCCCTAAAGGATTGCTATCTGTGGACATCAGAGAGCAGGAGAGACTGAACCCTATCAAACCGTGGATCTACCGCAGCCTCCCTCGGGTCCTTTGGGTGAATTACAAAATGTCTTTGTGCCTCTTACAAAGCTGTGCAAGCAGAAAGTGGGAAAACTTTGTTTTTGAGGCTGCAGGGAAGCACATAAGGTTCTTTGTACATTGCCTGAGGTGTTAGAAATACTCTCGCACTGTGAGTGCATCACTGATGTGCTCACAACATCTCTCCGATGTTCTGTATCCGTGAAGGGGCATGCCAATGGGAGTAAGTCCCAGGTATTGTACTAGAATAATACTCACCCTTCCCAAGCCTTAGTCCCAGGAACAGGAACCACATCTTGAAGTGAAGAGCTCAGCAAGAGACCCAGGAAGGCTCTGGTCTGTCGGCAGCCTGGAAAGATATCAAGCTCTGACAGCCGGGCAAGATGCTGCTTTGGCACTGAGTACAGCCTCTCCGCCACCAAATGGGGCAGTCACCCACTGTGAATGGAAGGGACAGAGGGTAAAACAGGAAATGTCACATTCAGTGGGAAGGAGAGCCCTCCATACCAGCCCCAGCAGGATAAACTTTTATTTGACTTTCCAGGAGGCATTTGTCCCGTCTACTGTCTGCCCAGAACCACACCAGCCACAGGAAGTATGGCTGTGAATGTTCTTGCCCTCCTAACGAGGAGGCAGTCAAGCTGATGAGCGATGCATCCCATGCCAGGTGATATGTGTGCCTTCAGATGGCTTCAAGTGACAGAAAGTTATTTATCGAGATGAGAAACCCAACTCAAGGTAACAGTCAAGTTAATCTTTCTGCAGACTCTGGGGAAGACGGCATCCTGAGTCTTGTTTCTTCTCACTCCCCACAGCTGTATTCCTTGCTGCTGTGGGCCAGAGCTGCCCTCAGGAATTCTTGTGTTGAAACTTAATCCCTGAGCTGATCATACTAAAAGGTGTGACTTTGGAGAGCTAAGTTTGTCAGAGGATGTCGAGCTGGTTAGTAGGATCGGGGATCTCATAAAGACACGTGGAAGGGACCAGTACCAATCCTCTCCCCTTCTGTGGCTCCCTTAACATACACAGTCTCTCTTCCCCTCCAGGGGACACAGCAACAAGGTTCCATCTAGGGGATCTCACCAGGCACCAGGATAGCCAGTTCTATGACCCTAGGCCTTCTGCTCTCTAGAACTACAAGAAAACAATTTTCTGTTGTTTATAAATTACACAGTATTTTTTGAAATAGCACAAAGGACAGGTACTTGCCCTGAGACCTTGTTCCATCCCCACCTCCTTCAGTGTCCCCCATGTGTCTCTGTGTCCCCATGTGTTCGGTCTTATACAGACACCCGTCATTGGATCAGGCACATTGCAAGTGTGACTTTGTCCTGATCCCATTTATCTACAAAGACGTCATCTCCAAATGAGGTCATGTTCAGAGGAACCTGAAGTTCCAACTTGAGCATGTCTTTTATATGATTCATCCCCCTACAAATTTGTCCGTGATATGAAAAGGAAGGGAAACGGGACACACGAGGATGGGATGGGATGGGATGGGATGGGATGGGATGGGATGGGATGATGGGATCTAGGGGAGCGTTCCTCATGATGTGAGGGAATGAGTTATCCAGGCAAAAGAAACAGCGAGTGCCAAGAGCACAACACAGGAGCTTGCCTGGAGATGGATGGAGCTGAAACAGGAGGCTCAGCCCAGGCATTGCGAAACCAGCCTGGAGAACTTCCCTATGGGATTTTGACTCTTTGGGTGAGAAGAGATAGTCCTGAGAAGAATGAGGTTGGCTAACCCCTACGTGAGTGAATCTAAAAGGCATTTGGTGAAAATAATCAACCTGTTGATCTGGAAAAAAGAATCATGGCGCAAAGGAGATGTCTCCATTGCTAGGACACAACTGGGTCTCTGTTCCTGTTTTACTCACCCTGCTGAGAACTACGGCAGTGCAGTGGGTAAGAAGTAGAGGACTTTGAACTCGCTTTGAAAGTAAAGATGATCTGCTGATGGATTAAGGGGGAAATCTTTAGTGTGAGCAACCTAGGGACAAAGTGGCCATTACTTAAGATGGAAGTCTGGGGAAAGTCAAGTTTATCTTGCAGCCCCAGGCTAGTGGTCCAAGGAAAGGGAGAGACTGAACTAAACGATCTTTGATAGTTCCTCCAGACACAAGGATGGAGACTCCATCCGGGTGGAAAGTACAGTAGCTGACAGAACTTGCTAAGACCCCATGGCAGGAATGCTTGTAGAGGACGCGCCTGTGGGTCTCGTGTGGAAGCAGGAGCCATCTGCCCAGAAGCCCTCCGGAGATCTAGAGCTGACTCTTCGCAGAGCCACATCAAGGCTAACCTCTTACTTTCCGTATTAACAGGTGATTAACATTAAGCGATGTCTTCTTCCTTTGGCCTTATTTCCTGGGTATGCTGACCCTCAGCGAGGACCTGAGGGTTGGCAACACATCCTCCCTATATTAGCTGGCAAGAACGGAGAAAGGGTTTCTCTAAGACTGCGGTGCCTTGATTGTCAGAGACAATGGTTTTCATGTTACAACCTGCAGAGAAATAGGATTTGTGTTGCAAAAACATGTGCACCTTTCTTCCATTAATGAACTTCAGAGAAGGTACAGCTGCCAATCATATGTATCTGTTTACCTCAGTAAACAGCCTCCCCGTGGGCACATGGCTGCTTGGAAGGAAGACCAAGCCTCCCAACCACACTCTGCCTTATTGCTCCCAAGGACAAGCTTCTGACCAATGTTATCTAAGCAGCAGGGTGTGGCAGCTTCCAGGAATTCTCCTAAACGTGTGTTTCTGTGCATGCTCTATTCTTTATCTCTTATCCCTCGCCTGATCCTCCTCCCTAAAATGCAGAGGTGATGGTTAGGTCAAGAAACACCACATCCCAAGGAATGAAGATGGCATTGCGTTAGACAGAGCCCTGCACAGCATCTGCAGAGCTTCCCTCCAACCCCTGAATGGACAATGTATTGCTTCAGCTAACTAACATCTCTCTCTCTCTCTCTCTCTCTCTCTCTCTCTCTCTCTCTCTCTCAATATATATATATATTTTTCCTCCATCACTAGAGAGAGCCCTAACCTTAACCAGCCCACACATGAGTCATGTCCATGAAAATTTGACTAGTGGAAGAAGTGGTCTCTCTTGGATTTTATTCCTTCCAGCTTCCTATAAGTTTTGCCAGATGTTCTAGTACTACCATGTGAAACAGAAGGCAGGGAGATTGTGGGGAGGCACTAGGCTATCTCCAGAATCACCCACGTGGAACCCTGATGCCTGCCTACCCCCACCTCCTCCTTGAGGTTTGTAAGGACCTGAATTCCTCAAGGAACTGGACCTACCTTTTTCCTTCATTCTTTCCAAGGTCCCATTCTTATTTGTCATTTGTTATCTTTCTCTTTCACTATTCAATACATCTCTGGCAATCCTTGCAAACAGCAACAGAAACCAGTCATTAAATCTGAAGGTTTATGTACCCATCTGCCACAAATAATAAAGGTTTGGATGAAACTGAAAAGAAACACAATACAAAACAGTGACAGGACCAGGAGTGAGCTCTGGCACCACAGCTAAAAATATACATGTGTATAACCATCGTGGGGACACAATGTGTATCACCACTCCTAAAAAGATGAATGTGTTTTTGTTCAAAGTGCAAGAATTCCCACCACTAGGGGAAAAATCTCTTAGTATCTCTTATTGAGCACCAGAAGATAGGCTCAAGTGCTTCTAACTGCTGGAAACTCAGGGGTCTGCACCTGAAGACTGGATAAATACATTGTTGCATTCTCAAGGTAGATAGTAAATGCCGAAGAAAATGGGTGACCACGGTGTGTAACAATTAGAACACCCAGAGTATAATTTCATCTATAGGAAGCTCAAAAACAAACACAGCTAGATACTGTATCTGTGGGTGTATGCATAGAGGTGTTGACATAAAATTGAAGTCCTGATTTAGGCTGCTGAGTGACTGCAGTATGACCAGAGTGCAGAGTATCCTCTAAAAGGTTCTATGTCTGAAGCACCTTTCCCGGGATGTGGGGAGGAACGGGACTGTGTTCTTTAGAGGGAGGTGAGTAAGTAGGCCATTGGGAGAGCTGTCTCTGGAAATAGTGTGCCTCTCATGGGACCTTCATGAGCTCTCATGAGAAAGTTGGTAAAAGAGCAAGCCTGGCCCTTCCCTGGGCTCACCTGGCTTCCTGTCTCAGCCTCTGATCTCTGCTCACATGTTCTCCTCAGGATGCTGTCTGCAGTCACTTGGCACACTCAGGTTCCCTCAGCAGAAATCAACTGATAAAAACCCCCATCCAAGATTTTAATCTTTTAGCTTTCTTTTTTTTTTTCCCCCATGAAGTACCTAGTCTCTGGTACTTTGTGATAATGACAGGAAATTAACAATATGTTTGGTTATATTTTATGGGACAAGGATTCACTGATTATTCTGGAATATATTTTCTATTAGCTTAGAAGATGAAATTCATACATTTATTTTATCATAATTCACAGACTGTGGTTTTAAGTGACGTGATAACGGACCAAACTATACTTTTGATCAATTGAGCTCGCTGCTGTCCACAATTCCTTTGGAATCTCAGAAACCAACCAGTCACGTGACCAATGCACACTGGTAGTCGCCATGGCAATCAGGTAAAAGGCAGTATGGCTGCTGCTGGAATCACTGCTGAGGTTTCTGTTTGGGTATCTGGGACTCTTACACACAATGTACAGTGTAGTTCTTCTTAAGGACTTGATCATTTTGAATTAGAAGGAGATAAAGCACCAGCATGAAAGTATGTTGCCTTCAGTGGTCTCCAGCTCAACTCCTTTAACCACCTCTTAACAACAGCTACCCCCAAAGCCCTCATGGTGCCCCTGCTCTGGTCGCTTCATGAGATAGGCAAGCTGTTCATAAATTAACTGTCCAGATGTGGTTCACCAGCTCAGTGCAGAAGTTGGGGGGGGGGGCGCGTGTTAAGTGTATGTGGGTGGCACCGAGGCATGGCATAGTCAGAGCCCTTCATCAGAACAGACAGGAATGACTCCAACCACAGATGTAATTCAGCAACAAAAGCATTCTTTCTTTTGGTTGCAACTGTCTGTCTTTCTCTTCGAAAATATCTTACATCTGCACAATGATTGGTTCAAGTGTCACATAAAAAGAAGCCCTTCCAAGCTGCTAGCTCATTGGCTAACAGAAGGAAAAGAAAAGCTGCCTCGTGTGTAAAAAGGCCATGTAATTGCCCTTCTTCTGTCTAAACTGCCAACTCCTGCAGCCCAAGACTCTGCTTGGATTTCCTCCCAATACTTGAATACATAAATACAGGCTGAAGTGCATTGCCCTGTTTATGAGCCTTTTAAAGATCAAAGAGCCAGTTCAGCCCTTGGGTTTGTCACTAGTTTAAAACATACTGTATTTACCACTTAGCGGGTGGTTCTCTCAGCACTATTAGTCTCTTCATCTGTCTCAGCACTGAATCCTGGGATTCAGTTGGGAAAATAAGTACCTTTAATGAAGAATACTCAGCTCCATCTCCAACATATTAAAAGACTGAGGGCCCTCTCTTTAATGCAACCAAATTTTAAAAGGACAGGTCTCAGCCAGGACACGAGTGGTCTGTAAGGAGTCGCCGTTCTCACTCAAAATCATTTGGTCACATGGACACAGAAAGTATCAGAGTCAGGACACAAGCAAGATCCCACAGAACTTCGTTTTCCCTATAGGAGCTGCCTGGACTAGAAGCATCTGTAATGGCTTCAAAGGTATGCATAGCATGGGATCCAACATGCCCTGCGTAGCCTGGGATCCAACATGCCCTGCTTCACTGTGTAATGACCACAGCCCATACATTTGGATTGCTTGGTTTTGCTTTTGGACAACATTTTTTTAATTCACTATTTCGGCCAGGTGTGGTGACGCTACACACCAATAGTCCCAGCACTGGGGAGGCAGAAGCAGAAGGATCATAAGTTCAAGGCCAGCCTGAGCTTCATAGTGAAAACCTGCCATAGACAAACAATAAGTGGACGAATAAATAATAAAATTCTATTGCAAAATTTGCTACTGGATTCAAACATGAGCCCTTAGCTAGCTTAAGTTTTCCTTATATGGACCTTGCAAAGAATAGAAAAATCAAGTACAGGGGGCTCTTGGCTTGAATTGATGCAGTTACTGAAACTCTCAGTATGGTTTAGGTTTTCAAAGGCCTGCTTCTGAGACATACTCCAGGCAGCCTACTCTGAAATTAGTTAGCTATACATTTGGTCTGTGAAAACTCTAAGTTTTCTCCCTCCAGAGCTGATGCACTCCTGTGGTAGAGATCAACACACCTACTGGCAACAATTTCACAACCTTCAAAAAAGCAGGGGAAAGTTAATGATGGTAACATGTCCATGTTTTTTTATGATCAGTGAGAAAATTACTAATTGATAGCCAAGACGCATGTTGTCATCTAGAGTAGTAACTACAAAGGATGTAAAACTGTATGTTTTAAATATTTATTTATTTATTTATTTATTTTGTGTGTGTGTGTGTGTGTGTGTGTGTGTGTGTGTATACATGTGACTGCAGGAGCCCACAGAGACCAGAGGCATTGGAGTCTTGACAGCTAGAGTTACAAGCAGTTGTGAGTCACCTCCCCCTGACATGGATGCAGGGAAGTGAACCCAGGTCTCCTGCAAGAACAGACTTCCCTCTAACTACTGGGCTGTTTCTCTAGGCCTGAAAATGTATAATTTTCTACACAGCAACAGAATAATAATATATGTTCTCAAATAAGGCAGCGGACGTGTCTTAGACTTTTTTTTTTTTTACTTGTAATAAACTACTTAATTTGCAATAAACTAAAAAACACAGCAACTTGAAACAAGATGTTTGGTGTGCCGCAACTTCTGGGATAGAGTTCAGAGGTTCCCTCTGGTAGCAATAACTTAGAATCTCTTACGGCACTGCTGAGGTATCATGGCTACAGTCCAGTGGACACAGCCAAGGGTGAGGCACTGACTTTGAAGGCAAGTCCCTCAGAAGGCTGTGAGCAGGAGGCTCAGTTCCGCTCCTCCTCAGAGTCACATGGGTGGCTACAGACTACATGGTACAACTTGTGACTTAGCCAAATCAACACCTAGAGAACACTCCTGTGCCCAGCTTCTATCAGGGACAGAGCATCCTTGTCCCTGTCCCTGTAGCCAGAACTCTCTGGAGCATCAGCAATCACAGACTGTATGTGTATAACAGGGGTTATTACATTGACTTCTGTACTGGCTGGTTTGGGGGGTCAACTTGGCACAAGCTGGAATTATCACTGAGAAAGGAGCCTCCCTTGAGGAAATGCCTCCACAAAATCCAGCTGTAAGGCATTTTCTCGATTAGTGATCAAGAGTGGGAGAGCCCACTGTGAGTGGTGCCATCCCTGGGCTGGTAGTCCAGGGTTCTATAAGAAAGCAAGCTGAGCAAGCCAGGGGAAGCAAGCCAGTAAGTAACATCCCTCCATGGCCTCTGCATCAGCTCCTGCTTCCTGACCTGCTTGAGTTCCAGTCCTGACTTCCTTTGGTGATGAACAGCAATGTGGAAGTGTAAGCTGAGTAAACCCTTTCCTCCCCAGCTTGCTTTTTGGTCATGATGTTTGTGCAGGAATACAAACCCTGACTAAGACAACTTCCCACAGCCGGATGATGAATGCCAGTCCAAATCACTAGTTGTAACATACATTTCCGCCGGGCGGTGGTGGTGCACGCCTTTAATCCCAGCACTTGGGAGGCAGAGGCAGGCGGATTTCTGAGTTCGAGGCCGGCCTGGTCTACAGAGTGAGTTCCAGGACAGCCAGGTGCTACACAGAGAAACCCTGTCTCGAAAAAACAAACAAACAAACAAAAAACAAAAACAAAAACAAAAACAAAAAAAAACCCATTTCCTATACGTGTGTACCTCAATGCAAAAACAAAGCTGAATGGATTTGAACGGTGGCACTCTGTTCAGAAGATAACACTTAGATGCCCCAGACTTGATCATCCAGCTCAGACTAAACCAGATTCCCTATTGTTTTATAAGAGCAGAGCATGTTCCTGCACAGGTGCATAATATCATGCCCCTCTTTGTACACGGGAAGAAAAAGGTATCCTGAAAGCGTCAGGGACTCGTCGAGGTGATTCGGCTATTAACAAAATCCAGCTCAGCCAACAGCAGAACAGCCAGGATTGTTGAACCATTAGCCACCTGCTTGCTAATGGTTAACAGGTCTCTTTCAACCCACCTCAGTGAAACATACAACATGACAATACTACCCTTAGTCTTTCCCATTGCTTCCTAAAATCAGGTGGGGTGGCAGGTGGGAACAGAGACTTTGCAGCTAGGTAGGGATGGAGAAAGTTCAAGCCCTGAACAAATTATTTGTGTGAACTTGAGTATAGTCCATTGTCTTAAAATGTCACTTTCTTCATCTAGGAATGGGACAAATGAGACCTGGGGGATGCCTAGCCTGGTGTCTGAAATAACTAGCACTCAGTCACAGAGATTCCATTGTCCCCTCCACCCTGACTGCGCTCCACCAACCTAGAAATGATTGTAGAGTAGGCACGGCAGAGCACCTGGGCTTATCTAATCTAGCACAGGCACTTGAAGCAGATCCAGCTAAACTTCTCCAAGGTCACTAATCAGACAGGCACAAGCTACAACAAGCCTTCTCACCTAGCCACAGGCAATCACAGTAACACAATAGCATACATCTCAGCTAACTCTGCCCTAATTATGAAGTACCCTACATGGACTATCTATCTCATTTAACCTTTGAAAATGGCCATATTGTAGGTGTGGTTATCATTTTCTTCTTCTTCTTCTTCTTCTTTTTTTTTTTTTTTTTTTTTTTTTATTTTTCGAGACAGGGTTTCTCTGTGTAACTCTGGCTGTCCTGGAACTCACTCTGTAGACCAGGCTGGCCTCGAACTCAGAGATCTGCCTGCCTCTGCCCGGCATGGTTATTATTTTCATATGTGAGACATTCGACAACTTGTGCAGCTCACGGTCACCCAGCTAATGAAGGAAGAACAGGGGACGCACTGCGGGAATCTCTTCTCAGAGCCCACGCTCTGGATTTCTGAGCTGCAGTGCCTCCCTGAGCTGCAAGCCCACATCCTGATTAGTAAATACACAAGAGAAGAAAAACAAACAGTGACTGGATACTATGTAGCACTCAGCAGGCTCTCCAGTCTGCACAGTTCAATAGGTTGACGCTTCTTAAACTGTGAGTTGTGACCCCATGTGGAGTCACAAAAACAGAAAGGTGATAGTTAGAGATCCCCGAAGACCTCATAATCAAAACTGAAGCCAACATGGAACAACCCACTGCGACAGCACACAGGGACTCTGCTGTGTTTTCCATAATGCCCACCAACCTGAGCTGCCCGTGTGACTTCACTTCGGCCTTGGCTCTGAGCACAGTCTGCTCATTGCTTGCCTTCTCTCCACTCAATACCAAAAACTCTAAACCCTAAACCAAACCCCTGCCTAAGACATGGCGGCTCTTGTGTGTTACCACCCACAGTGCGTTTATTGTACATAGGACATTTCCTACCACAGATAACACAGAGGTTTAATTATGGGAAACAACGATATTTATTTTCTCTATGATCGCTTCTAGGCATGTAATTATCAAATTAATATATTTGGATTGGACTAGGCAAGTCTAAATACCTACATTAGTGTATGACTTTGGTTCCATTACTAATAAATGTAAACTTATATGTATACCAAAGCCTTATTTTAAATTAATTTTTAATTTTTATTTATTTTTTCTCATATAATGTATCCTGACTGCAGACTCCCCTCCCTCCACTCCTCTCACTCTGTCCCCTGAATTGCCCCCTCCCCCAAATCTGCTGCTCCTCCTTTTTTTTTTTTAAAGCAGACCGCCCAGGCTTATCCACTGAACATGGCACTCATTACAAATTACAGCAAGGTGCAAACCCTCATATCAAGGCTGGATGAGGCAACCCAGTAGGAGAAAAATGTCCCAAAGAGCAGAGAAAAGAGTTAGAGACACTCCCACTCCCACTGTTAGGAGTCCCACAAAGACACCAAGCTACACAACCATAACACATATGCAGAGGACCTAGCACAGACCTGCTGCTTTTGTGAGCAGTCTCTGTGAGCCCATGTGAGCTCTGCTTAGTAGATTCTGTGGGCTGTGTTCTTGTGGTGTCCATGACCTCTCTGGCTCCCACAATTCTTCCTCTCTCTTCTGTGGTTAAAGTAAATTTCTTTATGATTTATTACCAGTAATTATTTTATTTGTATACCTGTTTTATATTCCCATATACCTGGAGCCATGCATTTCCCAGGCTAGAGCTGGGATAGAGCAAGGTTGGCAGAATGAAAGCTTCCCTGACATTTTGGAAGTCCTGCGTTCAATCTCCAGTGTTTTGTGAATCAGGCACAGTGATACAGGCCTGGAATCCCAGCTCTCTGGATGTCGAAGCAGGAGGGTGAGAAGTTCAAGGTCATCTTTGGCTACCCTGTCTCAAAAACAACAACAACAACAACAACAACAACAAAAACTCCTTTGGAAATAAAGCCCAGGTGGGCAAAGCCTAAGAGGCTCTGAGGTGATTTTGCCATCAAGCACTGGAAAAGAGAACAAAGCCAAACATCCATGAAGAGGAAGGCAGAATGTGGAGTCCTGGCCGTATAACTAGGGTGTGATGGGACCTGGGAGACTTTGCTCAATTTACATTCTTCTTCTCTGTGTCCCTGATCCATGGGTCAGTGGCGGGCAGCTTCATTTTCCCTGATTGTCCTCCTGTATCTGCTGGTTGAGCTTGTGAGTCTCCGCCTAATCACACCAGAGCTCTTAGCCAACAGCGACCTGTGTGTACATCGTGTGCACTCTGCGTCTCTCTCCTCGCAGACAGACTCGGTTGATTGTTCTCCAGTGTGAGCCACAGATCACTTGGGAGAGCTCAGCCATCGAGCCTCCTTCCTGGCGGCATTACTCAGTCATCTCTGCACAGAGCAGGAAGCCGTCCTCCGGCACTGTGTGAGCCTGTGGTGTGCTGTCAGTGCTGAGCTGTGCATCTCCAGCTAGTTGCTACTGGGCCTGTTCCAGAAACAGCACCCTCAAGGCTTACTACCAACCCTGCCTTCTCCAAGAGCGCTCTCTGAGCATCCTTTCCCAGGGCAGCCTCCCGATCCTCTAGGAAGACTTAAAACTCATGTCTGGACCACAGCTTGGCATTTGTCTTGTATGTCTTTATTCTCTCTGCATTCCACCAAATGTCAGCACCACGAGAGGCAGAGACCGTGCGTTATATTCATTTGAACATCAAGATAGAGTTGTAGAGAGTCATCATTTCTAAGACTTTTGTAGAGCAATCAATGGCATGCTACTGTGGGGGGTTTGTTTTGTTTTGTTTTGTTTTTTGCTTGTTTGTTTTTATCAACTTGCTGCACGCCAGGGTCACGTGGGAAGAGAAAACTTCAGTGAGAAAAGCAACTCTATCAGACCGGCCTGTGGGCAAGTCTGAGGAGCACTTCCTTGATTAATGATTGAGGTGGAAGGGCCCAGCCTTCTGTGGGTGGTGCCAGCTCAGAGCAGGTTGTCCTGAGTTTTGTGAGAAAGCTTGCTGGGCCATGCATTGGGAGAAAGTAACAACCCTCCAGCCCTCCACTTCAGTTCCGGCCTTAGGTGCCTGCCCTGGCTTCCCTGGTGGAATAAACCCTGTGCCTTTGGTGGTGGTGTTTTATCTCAACAGTAGAAAGCAAACTAAAACTCTCACCAAGGAAAGGACAAAGTAAATCCAGGCTCTCTTAGTGGTGCCGTCACAATAGTGGGAAGGGATCCACAGGCTATAGAATATAGAAAGCACAGATATGTTCATAGCTCCGGGGTCTCAACATAGACTTCTGGTTCTCACACAAAGGCCCACACAGGCCGCTAGGGTCAAGATGTGGCCCATCCCCCTAGAGTTTATGTGGTAAAAGTTTTGTCTCAAGTGTGGTGGTATCAAGGTCATAGACCCTTTCAAAGGTGAGGTCTGGAGGAAGGGCCTTAGGTAAAGAGGCTTCTGCCCTCAGCAGAAATAACTGACTTTCCTACAGGGCTGTGTTGAGTCTATGTGAGAATTAGTCATTATGAGGTGAGGCCCATGCCCTATGCTTGGCCCCTTCTGTATGCAACCATGCTCCCTTCTGCTTCTACACCATGTTACAATACAGCCAGGAGGGTCCTCAGCAGACATTGTTACCACGCTGAACTGACACTGTAGCCACCAGCACCTTGAACCAAATTAAACCTCTTTTTTTTTTTTACATTTTGATATCTTGTTCCAGCAATACAAAATGGACTACAGGGATAGGAATTAAATGGTTTTTTAATTATTGTTTTGTTAGTTTGCTTTTGGGGAAGATTTTATATATATATATATATATATATATATATATATATATGTGTGTGTGTGTGTGTGTGTGTGTGTGTGTGTGTGTATTCTTTTTATATATATAAAATACATTATCTATTATATATAAGAATATATATATACAGTATATACATATATATTCTTATATATAATAGATAATGTATTTTTTATATATAAAAAGAATACACATATATATATATATATTCTTTTTGAGACAAGTCCCTATGTAGCCCAGTCTAACTTTGAACTAGTGACCCTTTTTCCTCTACCTCTCAAGTGCTGAGATTACAGGTGTGCACCACCACATATAGCCAGGGATTGAGGCTTTGAATTTTCAAGAGCTATACTTGAGCTCTCCCAGTGAATCGGCCCCAGATCAGGAACGTCCTGTGGAAAGGATCAACCCCAGCACCCTGCCCACCCTTGCCCTGGGCTTGGGTGAGCTCTGCCCAAACGGAGGGATGAAAATCTAAGTGCAGAAAGTCCTGTGGGTCCCAGCAGCCTATCCCAGAGGCAAGCTCATTAGAGGCCTTGTCAGGCTTGCACAGATTGTGTGAAGCACTGAATGTTAGTAGCTTGAAATTACCATGATGTGCTTGTGTTGGTGAGATTGGCTGATGCTTCTGCCCCAAACTTCTCTGCACACCTCTCCTCTAACCAGCACAGATGGTTGCTAGGCACTGGCCTCACACCAATGCCTGCCTCCCAACCCAGCTGAGCCTACAACAGCCTCATTGATTTGATCCTCTGAGATGTGGACAGTTGATTAGAAAAGGGACACCTGAGATAGCACTGGCAAGCCTCACAGAGCATCAGGACTTGTCCTCACCCCTGGAGTAAGCACGAAGGGAAAAATGATAACGGACACAGAGCAGAACTGGTAAATGGAAATCTCAAAAGGTTCATGACACCAGAGCCCCTCTCACTGTTACAGCTCTGGCCAGGTTCCTCAAAGCCTTCTTCCCCACTAAATCTCAGCTTTCACCAATAAAAACTGAAACAAATGGTAACATAGTTTCTAGTAGTTCATGGCCACATCCCTAATGTGTCTCTGCCCACACAAAATGCCTGCCTCGGGAAGCTCAAGGCTGACGATAAATTTACTCTTTGTAGCAGCCAACGCTTGAAGATAGGGCCCAGGCTCCAGCACCTGTGAGAGGGAAGAGCCCAGCTTCAGTAGTTGCCAGCTATGGGGCACAGCTGGTCTAATCACACACATACTGACCCTTTGAAGCTTCTCACTTCCCAGACTCCACTGAGCCCCACTTGGCTCTCTCCCACTCCCTCACTCTATGTGGAGCCACGTCTGTGCAACTCAAGTATGCTCCGCTCGCCCTGGGTTCTGCATTCTTCCAACCGTCACTACTGATGGAACTCTCTCCGAGCTGCTTTAAGTTCTGGGGTCGTTCCTAAGATGACTATTCTAATCACTATTTGAAGTCACTAAACAAAAGGGGTCAAGGGTGAACGTTGACATGACACCTAGGCTGTGGCTAATACAAGCTTGTATACTTGAGACTGAATAGGTGGAAGAACAGAAAAGATGAGGAGGAGAGAGGTGTGGCTGTGTGTTGCTTGCTTTACCGTAAATTTCATGGCTGTGGGGACCCATGGCTCTACAGGCCCTGGAGGTGCTGTATCCGATAATACACAGGAGTTAGGGATGTGCTCCCTGACACTTGTAGCTCCAGCTCTACCCTCCAGCATCCCTGCTTCATGTGACCCCTGGTACCTGGGGTTTGTTCAATCCTTGGGAAAGTGTGCTCAGCCTGGAGATCTCCTTTGCTTTCCCCGTAGCCCAGGGTCAGCATTGCCTCGGATGCCAGCATGCCCAGCTGGTCAACAACCTTTGGATTATGACCTGGACTTCTGTGACATCACCATCCATCTCTTACTTGGTTCCTTTGGTAACCTGAGATGCAGAATTAGTGTCTGCTTTGCCTATGACAGTATGCCACTTACAGGGTTAATCAGTCCATTGTGATGGCTAGAAGAAAGGCTAAGATTTGATTCAGGGTCCCTCCGTTCACTCCAAGCTAAGAGACGGCCTTTCTTTGCTTGGGAGGAAGAGTCTATTGCTTGGCCAATGGGTTGGCCATTCCAAAAGTTGTCCCAAACTTCAGGGTTGGGCCACTAAGTCCTCAGGCCCCAGCCTGTTCCATCTATATCCCCAATCCGGGCCAGTTCTGTGCCCTCCCCCTGCTTGGCTGGATCAGATTAGCACAAGAGAGGCGCTTACAAGATTGCTCCACTTGGCTCTCCAGCAATTAATTAAGAGCCGTCTGAGAGCCTCCAAAGGAGCATGCAAGCTCCAGCAAGATAGGGCACACAAGGCTCAGTCCAAAATATTTGTTGTGTTTTTCCCCTAACTGGGGAACCGGTTCTTACCTGTTCCCTGGACTGATGAGATTTTAAAGCTATTCACTTCTGATGCCAGCCTGTGAGCCAGCCTGCTGGTCTTAAGGAAAGCGGCAGGGGAAGCTACTCCAGTATCAGCTATGAGCCACTCTGATGGTTATAGGTGGAGAGAAGGCGGGAAACCTAACGGCTACACAACTGGCCAATGAGTAGCGTTATCTGGGACTGTAGTAGGAGGCGCTGTGCATTATGGTCCGCATGCTGCTCCACACATTGGCCCCAGAATGGCTGGCAAGGAGGACTGTTCTGCCAGGATGGCAGGCAGCTTTGTGGCCCTAGAAGCTTTTAGGTCATTGACTCCTTACAGAGATTAGGTCTTAGATATTAGGGAATCGGGTGGTCTCAAGTCCTGTCAACTCTGAGGCATGGTTTATGTTCCGACATCTCTTGGCAATTAAGCCCAGTTGGCTGAATGCACAGGCAAGAGTCAGTCAGTGAACTTGGTCGACAGAGGCAGAGGGGAGGGGCCGGGAGATGGCTCAGCTGAGGACGCTCTCACTACACAAGCAAATGTATCTGACCCTCCAGCCTCCACATAAAAATGCAGGTATGTCAGCAGCATGCCCTCCATTCTGGGGAGGCAGAGGCAGGAGGAGCCCTGCAGCCTTCTGGCTAACTGTTCTTGTTGAGTCAATAAGCCCCAGCCTCAGTGAGAGATCCTGTCTCAAAAAATAAAGTTGAGAGACTGGAGAGATGACTCAGCATTTAGGAGCACTGGCTGCTCTATCAAAACTCCAGGTTCAATTCCCAGCACCACATGGTGGCTCACAGCCACCTGTAACTTCAGTTCCAGAGGGATCTGAGCCCTCTTCTGGCCTCTGTGGGTATTGCACACACGTGGTAGACAGACACAGGCAAAACACTAATACACATAAAATAACTTTTTAAATAAATAAATAAAGATAGAGAGCTACAGGAGAACACTCAATGTTAAACTCTTGCCTCTACTTATACACACAGGCAGTGGGGGCACACGTCTTCCTTTAGTCCTAGTACTTGGGAGACTGAGCTATTTCCAGGACATAGTGAGATCCTGTCTCAAAACAAACAAACAGACAAAAAAAAAAAAAAAAAAAAAAAAAAAGAACAACAACACACACAAAAAATGAAGAAGAGTTGTAGGTCAGAAATCAAAATCAAGGATATTACACAATTCTTTTTACAACAAAGAGAAATCACATCTGCACGCATTTTTATGGACGAAATTTTAGAAATAATAATTAAAACTTTTCTCAATATGGGTTAATTGATTATGAAGATAGGGTCTTTGAGGGAATAACACTGCAGAGCTGTGATTCATTATGTTCTCAAGTGGATTTGTGTCTGCCTGTCCCTCTGAGGTGGATGGTTGGGACAGCAGCAGCAGGCCCAACAGGCAGACCCTTGCACTTGCCCTTAGATACATAAGCAAGATATTGCTAGAATGTTGAGGGAGCCCTCCACAGCCTTCCCAGCCTTCATTTTGTCTCCCTCAGCCTACCTTCCTCCATGCTGCACCAAACAGACCTTGGAAAGGGGAAGACTTGGTTGTCATGGTTCCTGTTCTTTCCCTTCCCACAGCAGCTCAATGCTGGGATCTGAAGGAGACAGGGCGCGTGCCCCCAAAGAGTACACACATCAAGGAGTCAAGCCCTCCCTAAGAGGAGCCCAGGGTCCTGGGGTCTGGGCAGTGTTGCAGGCTTGCAGGACTCTTGGCCTCCTGGCAGAGTGCAGAGCCCTCTACAGCTGCAGTTGCCTTGGCATGCAGTCACCAGACACATGGCTAAGGCCTAGCCACTTACTGCCTGCAAGACAGTGTGATCTCCAGCTGTGAGTGCACAGGAAGTTACAAGGATGACTTGTCACAGTCCCTACTGAGCTGGAATCAGGGCAGCTGGGCCCTGCTTCTCCTATTCCCAGCTGTGTGACCTTCACCAAAGTGCCAGCTCCCTGGGCTCTTTCTTCATGAATAAAAAGCAAGGTCTGGGCAGCCCCCAAGGTGGTGATAATAAGAACCATGTGTGGAGGCTTCAAATTTACAGATTCCTAAGCCTTGCCTAGAACTCACTGAATTAGGAAGTAGTATACACCACACACACACACACACACACACACACACACACATACAGAAATCCATACACACACATACATCACAGACACAGACCACATACAAACACACATACACACAAACACAGGCACGCATGCAAATCCATATACCACATATACATATATACACATCATAGACCATAAATCACACACACATACACACATACAAATCCATATATCACACACATACAGACATACACCACACACATACCCACATACCCACATACCACACACAAGGATACATATACCATACCCTCCCACACACTCATGTATTCATGTAAATATTACATGTAATATATATATTCATTTCTGTATATATACATTCACATATACAATGGATGTTCATTATAGCATTCATATTTATTGTATGTATCATATATTCATGTATAGGTGTATAAATGTGCATCAATTGTTTATGTATACATATACATATATGTTCATGCATATGCCCATAAACAAACTCAATGTGTATATATTATCTTCTTGTTGTGTGTGTATACACGCACATTTCACACACATGTGGCATCCCCCTGTATGTCCTCCTTACTGTTGATAACAGGCTCATGCTTTAAAGCATAGTCCGGTGACCTTGCCAGCTCTGTGTTCCTGGGATAAAGATGACACCCACAAACACCACCTATCACTGTATCCAGTGACAAACATTCTCATAAACAATTGCTGAGGCCAGAGGCTGAACCCAGGAAGCAATCTGGGGTGTCTTATTTTTAGGACCATCATAATGAACAATCCTATTCAGGCTCTAAGGAAGATGCTAACTACATTAAAAATCACTCTACAACCAGAAGCGCCCTCTTATTAGCTGGATGCTCAGAGCGAGCTGGAGATTCTTAATCTGCATTGGCATAAGGAGTTGACAGAGTCTGTGAATTTTCCAACCCAGTGTAGCTAAAGGACTTTTGACCCCAGGCTTTCAAATTTAGGGAAAATGGATTTCCCAGCTCAGACATATTTTCAAGAAAAAAAAAATAGCTGAGTAAACAGTTTTTAAAATGCTCAACATTCCTAGCCATGGGAAAAGTTCATGCCAAAACTGTTTTAAAAACAGGGAGACATCTCTGTGGATAAAGGACTTGCAGCAGAAGCATGAAGACTAGAGTTCAAATCCCCAGAGCCTACATAAAAGCCAGGTGTGAAGGGCAATCTGCAATCCCAGTGCTCCTACTATAAGACAGGAGGTGGAGACAGGAGGTGGAGGCAGGAGGTAGAGACAGGAGGATCCCCAGAAGCTCACGGGTCAGCTGGTTCTGGAACACACAGTGGTGGCTGAGACCCTGTCACACAGGAGGACTCACACAAGAGTTTGTCCTTTAACCTACATATGTATGTCATAGTCCAAGTGTACCCTTTCCACCCCTCTCCCTACCCTGTCTCTCTCTCTCTCTCTCTCTCTCTCTCTCTCTCTCTCTCTCTCTCTCTCTCTCACACACACACACACACACACACACACAAAATGGCTTTGAGATTCCACCTTGTTGCAGTCAAGATGGCTGCACATACACATACACACATATACATAGATACATACACACACATACATACACACATACACACATGTACACACACATATATACATACACAGACACACACACACACACACACACACACATCAAATGGTTTTGAGATTCAACCTTGGTTGTCTTTAAGAACAAGGATAGCAAACACTGACAAGGACGGATATGGGAAGAAGAGAGTTCTTATTCACTGTGATGGACGCAAGCTCGTGCAGCTGCCGTGGAAATCACTACAGACGTTCTTTAAAAGCTGCAAACAGGAGCCACTCCATGACCCAGCTCAACCGCGCCTGGCTGTGTACCCACAGGCCTCCCAGTCAACACACCACAGAGATGCCTGAACAGCCGTGCCTATTGCTGCATTCTTCACAGGAACCAGGACACGGAACCAGACCTCGTGTCTCCCACAGATGAACGGACAGGAAATACGGCACACATACACCACAGAGGGTTTGTGGTAGTAAAGAAAGACAAGACCATAGCATTGGCAGGAAGATGGATGGGACTGGAAGTCATCGTGATAACGTCTGACACAGGAAAGACAAATTACTGTGTTTTCTCCTGTTTGCAGAAACTAGATGTAAAATGATATGTGCACGTACATGTGTGCACACGTCTGGGGAGCTACGAAGCTAGGGATAAAGTATGAAGGAAAGAAAGGGATCTTAGGGGGAGACAGAGAGGGCAATGGAGCATGTGTGAGAAGAAAAATAGAAGGGGTTGGTCTGGGAAAAGGGGGGAACAAGAGGATTGGGCAAGTACTTTGTATGCTAACCAAAAATTTTAACTTAAAAAAAAATGAGTTAAACAAGTAAATGCATCCTGACTGATTTTACGTCAACTTGACACAAGCTAGAGTCATCAGAGAGGAGGGAACCTCAGGTGAGAAAATGCCTCCCAAACACTGGGCTGTGGGCAAACCTGTAGGGCATTTTCTGAATTAATGATTGATGGGGAGGGCCCAGCTCATCGTGGGTGGTGCCATCCCTGGGCTGGTGTCCTGGGTGCTATAAGAAAGCAGGCTGAGCAAGCCATGAGGAGCAAGCTGGTAAGCAGCACCCCTCCATGGCCTCTGCACCAGCTCCTGCCTCCAAGTTCCTGCCTTGCGTGAGTTCCTGCCGTGACTTCCTTCAGTGATGTGATGTGGAAGAGTAAGCCAAACCCTTCCCTCTCTAAGTTGCTTTTGGTTGTGGCATTTCATCGCCTCAACAGTGGGATGTCTAGTTTTACATCAACTCAACACAGGACATAGTTATCTGAAAAGATGGAGCCACAATTGAGAAAATGTCTTCCTAAGACCCAGCTGTAGGACATTTTTTTTTGACTAGTGATGGATGGGGGAGGGCCCAATGCATTGTGGGTGCTGCCATCCCTGGCGCCCTCTAGACCATCAGCTTCCCAAGTGCTTCAAGAAGCTTCTCAGCTCAGATTTGTCCACAGTCTTTACCCCAGCACAGTGCCACGTGCCGAGGACCATGTGTACTTGCTACAGCTGCCCACTGTCAGACACACCCGCCAAGGCATCTCTTGCATCTCTTGGTCAGGCTAAGCACCCAAATCCTGTTCTTTACTCTCCTCTTTCTGCTCTTTTGGGCTGAGAACCGGCTTCTGCTGAGACTGGTGGAAATCCCTCGCTATTTACATTCATTTTCCTTTTGTCTGTTTTCTCCTGATGTCTTGTTGCCTTCATCCTCACCGTGTTTCTTCTCCATCTTACACCCTTTAAAGGCTTCCAGACAATAGATCGGGACCCACTTGGAGACAAGTCTTGATACGGAAGGCTCAAGGATGCCAGGCAGTAGGGAGGGAGATGAGGCAGTGGGATATCATGACAGACCATGAGAAGCTCACCCGACAGCATCATGCACTGCTCTACAGCACTAGAAACACAAGGGGAGGGGTTGGGATAAGCTATAGTCACGGGAAGAAGAAGCCTAGTATAGGAACTGATTGGCATTCTAACAGTAATCTTCTGAGCAGAGTGTTTGTGAGGCTCCTAAAAGGCATCTCTGCCATGCATGTTCCAAGCACAGACGTCAGAAACTTCAGATACAGCCCTGTTCACTATAGCAGTAGCAATGGCTTCTAGGGCCAACACCCTACAGAAACAATCTCAGTTCCCCACCGTTGGTGGTCCAAGGATCCCGGGCTGCAGGACAGCAGGTATCAGGTAGTAAAGGCCACTGGTAACATCCTTGCTTGGTAAGCAAGCAGCCAAGACCATCCTACTCTAGGCTGAGCATTCTCCTCATAGTTTGAACAGAGAAACAATCTCAGTAGATGATTTGCTGATAAAGTGGGCATTATGGACACAGTACCCACCCCTCCTAATCTCAATGCCCTGTGTATGAGAAAGACAGGAAGGAGGGGAAGGAAGTAAGGAGGGAAGGAAGGAGGGAGGGAGGGAGGGAGGAGGGAGGGAGGGAGGGAGGGAGGGAAATGGGATCTGTGTTCAGATGCATTGGGAAGGATATGCAGGGTGGAGAAAGGAGCTGAAGAGAGTCTATCTCTGAATTGTGCATAGTGTGACAAGTGAGGGAAACTGGAGAGACCATGGTGCCTGGGGGGGATGAGGGGGGTGAGAAAAGGTGGAGGCTGGGAAAGTAGGAACTGAGGGGAGGGTGGGACTGGGGGCAGGGGATGAGGGGGGCGCTGGGGGGAGGGGGAGCTGGGGGGAAGATGGTATCTTAGGGTTTTACTGCTGGGAACAGACACCATGACCAAGGCAACTCTTATAAAGGACAACATTTAATTGGGTCTGGCTTACAGGTTCAGAGGTTCAGTCCATTATCATCAAGGCAGGAACATGACAGCATCAGGCAGGCATGGTGCAGGAGGAGCTGAGAGTTCTACATCTTCATCTGAAGGCTGCTAGCAGAATACTGACTTCCAGGCAGCTAGGATGAGGGTCTTAAAGCCTACACCACAGTGACACACCTACTCCAACAAGGCCACACCTTCTAATAGTGCCACTCCCTAAGCTGAGCATACACAAACCATCACAGATGGAGACTAGGGGCAGGGGATGAGGAGGGAGACTGGAGGAGGGTGGAGACTGGGGGAGGAGGGCTGGGGGGAAGGTGGAGAGCAGGGACTGGAGGATGAGGGTGGAGACCAGAAGTAGGAGGATGAGAGTGGACAGTAGGTTTGTGAGAACAATCAAAGGATTTGGTGCTCCTTGAGCCAAAACAAGGACTCAACCTACAGGGAGATTACAAAATGAAGGCCATAGGGCAGCTCTGGATTAATTCCCATGATGTGGAATCAAAGACAGTGGAATGGAAAAGAAAGGTTCATGACACACAGAAGTCTGCAGCAGTTTGTAACTTGCTGTTATGTTTCAGTGTGTGCACGGAATACTCACACACATGCACTAGCATGTGTACACGCACATTTATACTTGCATATATGTCGCACGGTCACATATACGCTGGCATGGATTTGGATCTTTGTGTGTATGACATCTATATGTGTGTGTGTATATTATGTGTGCAGCAGGATTGCAGATGTGTGCTACCACACCTGGAAAGGCAGGATTGCAGATGTGTGCTACCACACCTGGAAAGGCAGGATTGCAGATGCATGCTACCATACCTGGGTTCTTGGGATTCAAACTCCAGTGCTTATGTGTATGTGGCAAGTGCTTTATCCACTGAGCCTTCTCTCCAGCCCACACTTTCTTTACTGTGAGTTTCTGAGGACTGACATGTTGAAATGGATACTTCCAAACAAATGCAGAAGTGATCTGAGGTTAGTTTAGGGGAAGGTGTTCAGCAGGGAGGAAGCAATGAGGGGAGGGACTAGGATGGACAGGGTGACAGGAGGCAGAGAATGAGGGGCTGCCAGCCCACTACAAGGAAAAAAGGCAGCCACATGAGCCTTGAAGAATCAGAGAATGGAACACCCTCAGGTAGTACAGCATCCTGGACCCAGTGCAGGAATGTGGTGGCCCTTTTCTTGGTGACAGACAAGTGCCAACTCCTTCTGAAGGACAGGAGATGGGTGTGTACACACATGGCACACTTCCTATAGGGTCAAGGAAATTACAATCACACACTCACTTGAACTAAAATTCTGCCATTTGGGGAAAACCTGCTGATGACCAGGAAGACACAAGAGTCCTAGTGTGGGTTTCTGCAAACCTCCTTAAAATAACTTTTCCATATTTCATGTATATGTAAATATGTTAGCAAACATTTTTTTTTCATTTCTCCACAACTATCACTACTGTGTGATCATGCCTTTATTTGGATGGACATGATTAAGTTAAGGATCATAGGATGAGATCACACTAGATTTATGGTGGATCCTAAGCCTAAAGTTCTAAAAAGAGGAGAAGATCTGACCCACCAGAGAGGTGATGTGAAGACAGAAGCATAGACAGAATAAGTAATGTGTCCCCAAGCCACAGAACCCCAGAAGATTCCAGCTGTCACCGAGGGCCAGGAAAGCATAGTGTGGATTCAGCCTTTAAAACCAGACCATGTGAGACCATCAGATGACAGCCGATTCCAGACATCTGGCCTCTGGCCTCCAGAACTATGGGGAGATGACTTCCTGTTGCTTTAACCTACCAAATCTGTGGTAATTTGTTGCAGCAGTTGTAGATAAATTCAGTGAGAATAGTAAAATCCTCAAAGGGAGTCTGAGGATGGGGACTCAGGATAAAGCCAGAGGCCTGCCTGGGCATATCCTCTTTTTCCAGTAAAAAAGCAGGGAAAGAGAGGAGGAGAAATGAGGAGAAGGGAAGGGGAGAAGGGAAGTTGAGGAAAAGAGGGAAGTAGGGAGAGGAAGGGAAAGGAGACATGCAAAGCATCACAAAACTGGAGACTTGACCTTGGCCACAACTGCATGACTTCAATGCCCTGTGCAGCTGACTTCTCATTCTCTTAGCAGCAAGTGGCTGGGACTGAGTCTGGACCCAGCCTGCCTGGGTTTGAACCCTAAGGCTTTGGGACATCTGGTCTACCTGTGATTCAGTGTACGCATCTGCAAAACTGAAATGCCAATGACTCCTTCTGTGCAGTCCTGTGGGAAGGCCTGTGCAGTCCTGTGGGGAGGCCCGTGCAGTGCTATGTGGAGGTCTGTGCAGTGTTGTGCAGGGCTGTAGGGAGGCCTATGCAGTGCTGTCTTATGGTATGACATGGCTGTGGCAATTCTGGACTCACAGCAGCCACGATGCTTGTACAGGGTCTGCATAAGACTGAGCCAATAGAGACTCAGTCACAGGAGGGGAAGGGCTAATGGGGCTCAGCCCCACCCAGGAGGGGAGGGGCTTGTGGAGCTCAGCCCCACCCAGGAGGGGAGGGGCTTGTGGAGCTCAGCCCCACTGAGAGTCATCTGGTAGAACAGACGCCTTTCAGTGGTGTCTTCAGCGTGGCATCCGTGCCTGTGCAGGTAGCCCCTTGTTAAGCCCACTGGGTCACAACTTAAAATAAGAACAGGACAAAAAGATCTGAGAGTAAGATGGGGACTCGGTAGGAAAAAAGGAGAGAGAGAGAGAGAAAGAGAGAGAGAGAGAGAGAGAAAGAGAGAGAGAGAGAGAGAGAGAGAGAGAGAGAGAGAGAGAGAGAGAGAGACAACCGAACGAGTATAAGCCACCTGAATGTAGCATATGCATACACAAGACTGTCAGATAAAGCAGGTTATTGTTAAGTGGGCCTACAAGGAAGATGGCAGGCACTGAAAAGATTAACCAAAGCCTCATTCGCAATGTGAGTGTAGCCCAGAAGATACAGACTGACCTGGTGAAGAGTTCCAGACCCAAGCCATGGGCAGGATACAGCACGAGAGTAGCCTGCCAGGTGACAAAGCTGGGGTATCTTAGTTAGAGTTTCATTGCTGTGGAGAGACACTGTGACCAAGGCAACTCTTACAAAGGACATTTGACTGGGCCTGGCTTACAGGTTCAGTCCATTATTATCATGTCAGGAAGCATCGGAGTGGTGCTGGGGGAGCCAAGAGTTCTACACCTTAATCTGTAGGAAGCAGGGGGGGACTTCCTCCACAGACAGCCAGGAGGAACCTGTTCCACACTGAGAGGAACTTGAGCACTAAGAGACCTCAAAGCCCACCCCCCACAGGGACACATGTCCTCAAACAAAGCCACATCTACTCCAACAGGGTCACACTTCCTAATAGTGCCACTCCCCATGAGCCAATGAGGGCCAAACCTATTCAAACCACCACAAGGCGTCAGGGAGACATTGAACATACTATCCTAGGAAAGGAGTCACGAGTGGACACCAAAAGTGCCGCTGCTGATCACCATCCAGGGCACCAGGAATCTCGGTCACACAATGCCCCCTTCTGTGGAAAATCATAATGAGAACTCACACCTGTTCTACACAGAACCCCCACAATAGGATGAGACCACCATCTCAAAAACCGTTCCAGAAAATATTCCACAATCTGTGCCAACAACCAAGATCTGTTATATCTGTTCTGCGATTCTTCAGCAGAGTGTCAGGACTGTGGACTGTTCAGAACAGTCTTAGAGCAGCTTTTAGCCAAGGGAGAGCATCCAGACTTATCGACACTCTGTCTTGTTTTGTTTAAGGATAAGCAGATGTAAAGACAATAAGCAAAACCAAGTGTTATAATAATAACCCTGAAAATCAATAAGAAATACAATCTCCCTGCTACAAAAGAAAGACAGAAGCCTTCTCAAATAAGCAATTCCGGAAAAGGAGCAATCCCAGCTGCACGTGACTGTGCATCTCTGTAACCCCAGCACTCAGGAGGTCCAGACACAAGAATTTCAAGTTCAAGTCCATCATGGACCACCTAACAAGACTCCATTTCAATATCCACCCCAAAAAGCAATTAGCAAGAAGGGAAGAAGTGGGAAGGAAATATATAAATCCAAATAATAAAGTGTGTAGAGCCTTAAGCAACTGATTTATAATAATAGAAATATAAATAAAAATACAAACAAAAACCATTCAATTCTAAGAACTAAAAATACCACAGGGCTGGCAAGGATATGGGGCAACTGCAGTTCTCAAGTGCTTCTGGTGGGTAAGTTGATATAGCCACTCAGAAAACTATTTAGAAATATCTACTACAGCTAAATATACAACGTGACCACACCTCCTTCTGTTCCTGGGATGTGAGAGCCTGCATCCCCCACAGACATGGCAAAATCAACTAGGAAAAAATCAAGATCTCCTTCCACAAAAGAAGAAGTAAGTAAAAAATGGTTTGTTCATACATGACAATAAACCCAATGTGAAGGCACAAGCTACGAATGGGCATACCACATGGATGAATCTGACAGACATGGAGTTGCCTGTAAAAAGCTAGGTTCGTGCCTTTAATCCCAGCACTTGGGAGGCAGAGGCAGGCAGATTTCTGAGTTCGAGGCCAGCCTGTTCTACAGAGTGAGTTCTAGGACAGTAAGGGCTACACACACAAATCCTGTCTCAAAAATTAAAAAGGAAGGAAGGAAGGAAGGAAGGAAGGAAGGAAGGAAGGAAGGAAGGAAGGGGGAGGGAGGGAGGGAGGGAGAGGGAGGGAGGGAGGGAGGAAGGAAGGGGAAGGGAGGGAAGGAGAGGGAGGGAGGGAGGGAGGAAGGAAGGGGAAGGGAGGGAGGGAGAGGGAGGGAGGGAGGGAGGGAGCAAACAAGAATGCAAGCCAGGCACAGCATAGGTCTGGGTGCTCTCAGTATATGAGGGTTATGGACAGGCAAGAGGGGACATAGGGAAATTAACTGGGAGAGGCACAGAGAACTTCCTGGAAGAGTTGGAAATGTATATTTGGGTTAGGGCTAAAGTTAAATGGACATTTCTATACATTAAAATTCACAGAGTAGTGTACTTATAATGAGCTCACTTCATATGAATTAAACCCAATAAAAAAGTAACTGTATTCCTATAGTTTCAGCATTCAAGAGGCTGATGCAGATGATCCTGCAGTACATGGTGAAGCCCCATATCAAAAAATAGAGTTAATAATATTTTTTAACACTCTAAAATTTTAAACCAGTAGTGAAATGTCTGTCATTTATCCCACAAGACTAGGAAAATAATCTGTAAATATATGTAAGAGCTAATCTCTCGTTTCTGGCAGGTGGGAGTCATTTAAAATGGTATTTCAAAAGAGCAATCCTAAAAACTCAAAAGAATACCTGTCCCTTATGCTGTCACTTTTATGTACAAAAACTTAAAACCTGTGAAAGAAGCCAACAGATACACAAAAAATACTTTTATAAGGATGCCTAACTCTTCACTGCTTAGACCAGTAAAGAAATTTGGAGCACCCACGGACTACTTAAATAAATTTGCCTCATGTGTGAGACAGGATGTACTAGACACCCATAACAATAATGGGAGAGGGGCTAGAGACATGGCTCAGTGGTTAAGAGCACCTGTTGCTATTGCAGAGGACCCAGGTTCAATTTTCAGCCCCCGAGTGGCAGCTTGCAACCATCTATAAATCCAGTTCCAGGTGACCCAGTGCCCTCTTCTAGCCTCTTCAGGCCTCAGACATGTACAAGGTGCACAGACCTGTGTCAGGATATATTTAAAGCAGCAGCACCTGATCTGTCTTGTGGTATGGGGCCGCCATCTTCCCAACTAGGCAAGGCCTGAGGCCACGAGAAGCTGCGTGTTCTTGCTGTTGCTTGCCTCAGGCTGACAGCTCAGCTGGGCCAGAAACACCCGCCCTGCCACCCACGAGATGCCAGTGTGGGAGATGGCTCAGCCAATCTACCACGCTGTCTCCACAAGGCTGGGCTGAGCCCAGACCATCCCGCCATCCACTCGGTGCCCGGTAGAAATGAGACTCTAATGCTTAAAGATTATCTAGTAGCTTTATATGTTTGGTAATGCTCAGTTAACAAGATGCCCACACAATTAGAAGTGTTAACCAATTAGCTAACCTAGTTATAAGTTGTTACCCAGGACTGCTCTCGGTACATTCGTGGTTCTCCATGGCTCCTATATCTCTGCCACTCAGCTCCTCCCCTTCCTCCCCTCTTCCTTCTCCTTCCAACTCCTCACTCTGCCTACCTCTCAAACAGTCCAATCGTTGAGCTTTATACAAATGTAGTGGGAAAATATCCCACTACACAGACCTACTGGTAGGCAAACATCCATATACATAAAATAAAATCATAATAAAAATGTAAAAGTAAAAAAAAATTAATAGAATAGGAAATAGCAAAAGAAAAGTCATAAAACAGAATGGTCCTTATAATCCCATTTTCATAATCAGTGGCTACAGAAGGATGTGTGGATAGATCTAGGGGCTAGGCAGACAACAGCTAGACAGAGCCCGAAGGGCATCCGCTAACACTAACCATTGCTCTCTTTGAACGTCCAGTTGCAACAGTGTCTGAGTCTAAGTGCTGTTTAAAGCAGAGGTGCATGTTTGCATCGCTGATTTGGAGGCTGCAAGTTTAAGACTGCATGGCCTCATATGTTTGGACTGTGGCAAAGGCTTATGGCCACAACGTACGTGGAAGAAACCACAAGGTGACACCAGAGTCAGGGGATAGATGGATTCTCTGGGGACAGGAGGGCACAGAAAGAATCATTTGTCACCTTGTTCCACCTCTGTGCCTGTGAGACCCCAGCCTTCCACCACTCTCCAGCTTTCAACTATACTGCTGCCAAACTGATAAGGTGGAGTCCACTCTCGAAATCTGTACACAGAAGATCCTCGCGCTGCCCGGCTGCGTGATGAACGCGGCTCCTTTCCTGCACATCCTTCTCTTGGTAATGGTGAAAAACATGCTGAAGGCAGAAACCCCTGCAGCTAGTGTTTGGGGAACTTTCAAGTAAAATGAATCAAGGTCTTGCCCTTGTGGTCACAATAAGCTAGTTAAGAAAGCTGGGCCCACTGGTTCCCTAAATAAAAGGAAAGGGGCCACCCTTGTGTCTGAAGCTAGGGTCTAAACTAAAGGAAAGGGGCCATCCTTGTGTCTGAGGCTCAACACTGTAGCTTGAAACCACAGCTGAGCTGGTTGGTGACTGTAGGCATGAGGACCAGAGGTTGGTATTTGGAACTCACTTTTTAAGCTAGGCTTGGCAGCATGTGCTCACAGTGTGAATACTCTGGACACAGAGATGGTCAGGTGCCTAAGGCCCACAGGTTGGCCAACCTACTGGGTCCAGTTCTGGGCCAATGAAAAACTGTCTCAAAAAACCAAGGTGGGCGGCACCTGAACAACAGCTGACGTTGTCCTCTGGTTCCACATGCACATACTTGAACACACGAACACACACACATACACACATACATACACATATATATACACACACATACATACACACACATACACACATACATATACACACATACACACACACACATACATACACATATATACACACACACATACATACACACACATACACACATACATATACACACACATACATACACACACATACACACATACATATACACACACATACACACACACACATACATACACATATATACACACACACATACATACACACACATACACACATACATATACACACACATACACACACACATACATACACATATATACACACACATACATACACACACATACACACATACATATACACACATACAGACAACATACACACACATACATACACACACATACACACACACACATATACACATACACATATACACACATAAACATATACACACATACATACTCATACACACATACACATACATACATACATACATACATACATACACACACACATACACACACACTCCTACCTCACATGTCCTGAGCTATTGAGGCCTTGGGTGAGTTTGGGGTTTCTCTTTTCCCTCAGAGCCCTTTTCGGTGAATCTAGACTCTTGAATTTCTTCAATGGCTCCTTTGGTTCTTCAGTCTAGAGACTCAGGAGACAAAATCATATCTCCAAGAATTACCTTGCCATGAGCAGAGCATATCCAAAGTCTGACTTTACTTTGATAATTTCTTTCTTTTTACTCTGGTAGAGATCAAACTTGGGTGGGGTGGCAGTTAATGTTTAATGGCAGGGTCAGCTATTCCTGCAGTAGGTTAGACCACCATCTGGAGTTTCTGGCCTCCGGGCATTTGTTCACTTTGTTTTGTTTTTTGAGACAGAGTTTCAGTGTGTATGTAGTCTCAGCTGTCCTGAAACTCATTCTGTAGACCAGGGTGGCCTTGAACTCACAGATCTGAGGGCTTTGCCTGTTTAACCATCTCAACAGAATGTTGCAGGAACCACAGACTGGGTTTTAGACAAGTCCCTGGCCCTGTCTGGTCCCCACCCCACCCCACTCCATCCTGTCTCCTGCTCTTACCATCCTGTACCCATCCTTCCACACCCTTAGGCTCCTCGAGGGACCTGAAGAAGATTGTACAGGAGGGAGAGTTCTTTTTAACCTAAAACATTCACCTATATCTGATGTGCTTCCTTTGTTACCTGTGTCTCAATTCATTTGTGAAGGCCACTCCTCACCTCCTCACAACATGAATGTGCTGTAGGCTCCACCCAGGAAGACTTGGTCTTGTCCAACCTAACCCTCAAAGCAAAGCAGCCACCATCAGATCAGGTGCACTTGCTTGTAAGAGATCATTCCCATCTGGAACTGGTCCTCATGTTTCCTCAGAGAAAGGAGGTAGGCGTGGGGAGGGCCATTGAGCACTTGTCTGAGATTCCAGCCACCTGTATACAGAGATTCTAGCTACCTGTACACAATTATGTCCTAACTGTATGTGATCTCTCAAGAGGTACTAGAGTATGCAGGCTGGAGAGAAGTAACTGAGGGGCTCTCCATCCTCTATGCTTAGGGAAGTCTGTCCAGAGCAGCTAACACCTCACCCATGCTTCTTTATAAGCCAAATTAACATCTTAATTGCCCAGGTTCAGTTTGGAAGATTGTAGTTGGGTTTGTCGTTGGGAGTGTATAAGGAGGGAGTAGACGTTGTTTACATGCTTGGAGGTCCTTCCTTATTAGTGTCGAAAGCTACAGAGGCTACTGAGTGTCCATTTACACTGCCTTGGGGACCTGTGACCGTCAGCATGTGTGTGTCTGTGTGTGTGTGTGTGTGTGTGTGTGTGTGTGTGTGTGTGTGTGTGTATGTGTGTGTGTGTGCGTGCGTGCCATGTGCAGTGAAGATAGAATTAGTTGCTGGAGCTGGGGTAGGGGGTGTGTCTTTAGATCAAAGAAATTTTGCTAAAGAATCTCCCTGGAAGACACCCCTTATTCTCCAGCCGGGTGTGGATCTGAGGTAGGGGTGTCTGTGCTTGCAGGCAAAGGTCACAGGAGAGAACACAATACCTTGAAAAGATGTTCCTGGGCTGGAAGCCACCGAATTCTCCACTTATTTACCAGGTACTTTTCATCTTCAAAGCCCTGCGCCTCAATTAAGTAATTAATAGGTCTGGTCATGTCCACAGCTCTCCCAAAATAAGGCTGGTTGGGGCTTTGCTTTTCCTCCAGGAGACAGACTTTCACGTGGTGTCCAGAGAAGCCCTGAGAAGAAGGCCAGGGTCCAACCCCTCAGATCTCCACTTCAGACCAGCTTAAAATGGGCTAGGAAGCAGAGGAAGCACACACAGAGGCTGTGGTCTGCTGCCCCCTGGAGGTTGTCCCGATAACAGCGAGCAAATGGACCCACATAAACAATGCCTCTGGTAATAGGAAGAAAACAGCCTATTTTGTCCCCAAAGGAGTCTGGCCAGCCAGAGCCTTCTTAAAAGGGGGAAAATATTAACTCACAGCATAATAACTCCTTTCTCTTCTCAGCCACAGCCTAGACAGACAGTGTTGGTGCTGAGTTAACAAGTCCACGGGCTAAAGCCCTCAGAGTAAAATGAGAGAGCTCCCTGAACTGATGGGCGAAAACTCCCCTTCATACATCAGAGGACAAAAGAAAGGTAATTGCCCTCAATATTTATTTTTCATTTGGAAAAATCCAAAGCAAGAGGCTTTGAAGAAGTCAAGATCTGATTATAACTCTAGGCTCTGTGCCAATGGGGTAAATCGTCTGGCGGATTGTATTCTAGCATTGACTCCCTTTGCATCTGATGCCAGTGGCCCAGCACAATGCAAAGGGCTCAGGAAAGGGTGTTATGCCTACATCACTGATAAAATGTGGGGTGCCCCCAGTGGCCATAGCCTGGCCACCCCCAATACTGGCATCTGTACATCTGTGAACAGCCTGGGTTCTACTTTGACATCTTGCCTGGTCTCTCTATGTCCTTATGACTTAGTGGCCTGGGCTGGCATGTCTAGGGACTTCTGGACTTAGACAAACAAACAAATAAGTCAGCAAATATTGGAAGGACACACAGACCCACAGGATATGCTCCAGGCTGTAAGTATTCTGCCATATGACTTGTAGTCGTGCAGAACCTTCTAGCAGCCAAGCCTGGAGTCTTGGAGAGTGAAGGGGGGGCTGGGCATCCATCTGCAGAAGGTCTCTGGGCTCCAGGTCAGTCAACAACATTCCATGAGAGATGAAAAACAGCTAAGAAGCAGGTGCATTGGCTCTGCTGACTACGCTTGAGCTGGAAGAAGGACACACACGGTGATGGTCTACACTATAGTCTAAGGCAAACATGTGTTGTGGATAGCCCTAGCCTCTTGTTGTCATGGTAATTCCACTCCTGGGAGGGGCTGCGAAGGAGGAATGAATCTTGTGAACCTTCTGTCCAATCAAATTTGTTAAATAAAGGCTAGAGCCAGTGATTGGGCAGTAGAAGAGGAGTGGGAGGAGCAAGAGGCAGGGGAAGAGTGATAAGAGGGAGAAGAGCCGTTGGGAGTTGGCAGTTGGTGGAAGGAGAGAAGGTGGAGATCATGACCTAGGAAACTGCAAGTTGTAAGAGCTCTCTTAGCTGGGGAATAGAGTAGTTCAATGGTAAATCTGCCCAATCTAGGCTCGCAGCTTACATTTGTAATTAATTGAGTTGTGTCTTCCTTGACTGGACTTCAATGGGCTAGAGATTTACCGCAACAAACATGGGGGCTGGAGCTCTGCCTCTGCTCCCCAAGGAGCTCAGGTTAGTGAGGCTTAGGGCAGGAGAAGGTGATTGTGGTTCGAAAAGCACAAACTGACGCAGGAGCCAAGACCCAGCAGGAGGGGGCGCTACTACCAGTTACCCTGTAAACCAGTGGATAGTGGAGCTGGGTGTTACCCAGAGGTGGGTCAGCCAAGCTGTGAAGGAAAGAAAGTCAGCTCTGGATACAGACACATGACATTGCCCCAAGAGCAACTTTTTCCAACTGACACCCAGAGTGACCCGAGCACTCTCCCGGAAAGTCTGCTTATAAGATGGTTCAACAGGCTGTCTTGCAAGAGGCTTACCCAAAACTATGGGGGAGTGGTATACAATATCCAAACCCCAGTGACCCCACCCTGTCTGCAGTGACTGAAGGCTCACTGGCCATGACCCAGAGAGCAGCCACGTCCGGCTGCAGTCTATCCAAATTTAATTTTCTACTGAAAGTGGAAACAAGTCAAGCCAAGGTAAACTCAGGACATGACTTAGCAGCAAGTGACACAACAAAAGCATTGTCAGCAGGGAAACATAGCTAGGTCCCCGTCACCGTGGGAGGATGGTGACATGCTGCCGCTCAAAGATTTTTCACAGAGACGTTTATTTTTACTGCACTACTACATGATGATGTCATTGTGATCTTTGTTTTGCAGGCGGGGAAACTGAGGCACACAGCACTGTCAAGTGGCTATCTAAGCTCCCAAGGTAATAGCAGCGCAGGTCTGAACCCACTTGTCTGTCTCTCCGTTTTTACATACGAGGGTTCTAGTTACAATGGAGGCCAGAACAGCCAGAAATATCTGTAGACTGGGATGGGGAATGACCTTTGCAAAGATGTGATGGCGGTCACCCTGGGAAGTGGGGGTGCTGGGGATGAGCTGAGGTCTCTATGCCAGAGCCACTGCAGAGCCATTCCCAACACGTTCTTATTCACTCTGACTCTAGGCTTCGCCAGGTAGAGATTTCTGTATAAGTCAAATGAAGAGACTGTATAGAGCTTGAAGCAAGCCAGTGAGTGTGTGTGTGAGTGTGTGTGTGTATTTTAAATTTTTACTTATATCAATATCTTTTTGTGTATGCCAAGAGCAGATGTTCGTTGCGCCTCTGTGCTCAGCCCTGCAGAGAGCCATTTCTAAGAGCAAAGACTAATGGAGGGTATTTACTGCTGCCTCAGGAGAGCTCAAAGAAGAGAGCTCTATGGAAGGGGATGCAGGCTTGGGAAGGAACACCAGTCTTGGGTCCAGGGTCTATGGCCACATCATGGAAAAGAAGATGCCCATTTGGAAGCCAGCTAGGGTGGAGAAATAGCCACAAAGAGATGGGCTCCTAATGCTAGGCTCTCCTTGCTGCAGCCCCTTTCCCACCCCAGTCACCTCCCATCCAGTTTCCTCCTCCGTTGTAGACCTAGGCTGGGGGAAGGTTGGGGGTGAAGACTCCCTGTCATTTCGGATGCCAGCCATGTTTGTCGGTGATTAACATTCCTTCAGGGATGAAGGTCTATCTCTAATGTCCAGTGTCCTTTTCAGTCCACCTCATGTTGGGTCCTGCTAATGTCTACGGGAGTTCCGTTGCCCCAAGCACTAACAGCACCTGACACTCGATGATCATGGGTGATGGTGATGGGTGATGGTGGTGGTGATGGTGATGGTGATTGATGGTGATGGTGATGGTGATGGTGATTGATGGTGATGGTGGTGATGGTGATGGTGATTGATGGTGATGGTGATGGTGATGGTGATTGATGGTGATGGGTGATGGGTGATTGGTGATGGTGATGGTGATGGTGATGGTGATGGTGATGGTGATGGTGATGGGTGATGGTGATGGTGATGGTGATGGTGATGGTGATGGTGATGGTGATGGTGATGGGTGATGGGTGATGGTGATGGTGATGGTGATGGTGATGGTGATGGTGATGGTGATGGTGATGGTGATGGTGATGGGTGATGGGTGATGGGTGATGGGTGATGGTGATGGTAGACGGAGACTCAGAGGATCCTTCACCATGTCACTGCTGTCTAGTGTTCTTTGATTGAAAATGTTTAGTCTTCTGCACAATTTTTTCATTGTAAGATGAATAACATGAGGCTTATATCAAGTGTGATAAGATATTATTTCACATAAAACAGTAAGATATTGCCGTGCGGTGGTGGCGCACGCCTTTAATCCCAGCACTTGGGAGGCAGAGGCAGGCGGATTTCTGAGTTTGAGGCCAGCCTGGTCTACAGAGTGAGTTCCAGGACAGCCAGGGCTACACAGAGAAACCCTGTCTCAAAAAAACAAAACAAAACAAAACAAAAAACAAAACAAACAAAAACCAGTAAGATACTAAGAGATTAATTCACTGTCCTTAGCTTTTCATGAGGAGGTGTTTTAGTTATTCTCCTTGTTTCTGTAACAAAATACCTGGAAAGAAACAACTTGGTGGGCACAGGGTTTATTCCGGTTTACAGGTGTGGGGGTTCTGTCCAGCGCAGGAGGGGAAGCACAGGGCAGCTGATCGCACTGTCCACAGTGAAGCGGAGGGTGATGGGCTCCGATGCTCTGCCCACTTTCTCCTTTGTCACCAGTCTGGGACCTTGGTCCATGGACTAGCGTTGCCCATAATCAGGAGTGTCTTTTCTCCTCAATTATCATAATTTATATAGCCCCTTAAATACACATGATCAGAAGTGTACCCTCCTGTTCCCTCCAGATCCCGTCAAGTTGACAGTCAATATTAACCATGATGGGAACTAAGGCCCAGAGAAAAATCAGATTTGGCTGCAGGGGAAGAGAAACTTGGAGACACAAACACAACAGCAGCAACATTAAACTCCACAGAACATTTGGGCCCATCAACAGAGCATGGGTGTGGGGATGGGGTTGCCAACTAGGGCACTAGAGTTGAGAAAGTTGTAAATTCTCCACAACCAAGGGGCCTGGTATGTGACCTGACACTGGCTGGGAGGAGATACCTTCCCTGTGAGCCACAGTCACTCCCTTGTGGACTTTCTGCTATTCCACCAGCCCTGGATACAAAGCCAGGCACAGAACAAGGGAAACTCAGCCACTTTCCAATGATGGATACCTCCTGTCAGGGCTGCTCGGTGGGCGTGGCTGTAGTTCTGTGGGAAGAGATGAGACGCATAGTGGAGCGTTGAGAGACTGTTGCAGGCAGACAAGGCACCATTGGAGGGAGCAGGATACACACACACACAATCTGGAGATTGTCAAGGTGCAAGGTGGTGAAGGTGGAGGCTGCACACCCCTCCCCTGGGGTGTGCCTGCCTAGCTGATGCATAGCTCCACACCCTCCTTTTACTCACTCCAAACAGAGAGGTTCTGGAAGAGCTGGCACAGTGATCAGATCACACGTCCAAGTTTGAACCTGTCCCTTTCCAGACCAACTTCCAGTCTTCCCATCTGCAAAATGGGAACAGGTCCTTAGCATTTTTCTTGATGACCTGGCTGAGAAACAAACCAGGGATGTGTACATCACCTGGCACAGGACATATAGACCTCTACTCCCAGACACCCATTTATCTCCTGTCTCTCCCTCTTGTGTTTGAACCTAGAAGTCACTAAGAGCTCTCAAATGGGGGTCAGGCCTGCCCATGCCCTCATCTTGGACTTTGGCTCTCCCCCCCATGTTTGTGGAGATCTCTTGCTACATTTGTAACAAACTAATAAACCATGGACCTCCAGTGATGTAATGAATGCTAGGACTTCTTAGGTTAGCTTGGACATAGGCTCTTGGAGCCCAAGAATGGTGCTTGCCGGTGACCCACAGGTATAGTAAAGCTATAGACGGTAAGCATACCATTAGCTTGTCCTTAAGAGATGTACAAGAGACAAGTACCCTATAGAGTAGATGCAGCCCCAGTGAATTCTCTCTGGTCATGAGCCAGGTTGTCTGGGGTCTCTTTGAAGCTCTTCCTATTTCCAACTGGTGTTGACTTAAGTGGTTCTGAAGAGATGAGCAAAGACCCAGGTAGTTCAGACAGGAGGTCTTGAGTTACATTGTTTGTCATTTGTGTGTGTGTGTGTGTGTGTGTGTGTGTGTGTACAGGTTAACATGTGCACGCATGTGTGCACATTATCCATGGGGGCCACAGGTCAACCTCATGCATTATTCTTCAGGACCCCCTCCTTGTCTTTTGAGGCAGGGGCTCTCTCTGGAACCTGAAACTCACCAATTAAGGTAGAGCAAGACTGTGGTCCTAACTAAGTCAGAAAACAGCTCCAGTACTGGTATTACAAGCTCAAGCCACTCGATTGGCTGTTTAGAGAGGTGCTGGAGATGGAACTCAGGTCCTCATGCATGTGTGGCAAGAACTTTACTAGAGAGCTGTTTCCATGGCTCCAAGTTTAATTTATAACTATCTGCTACTACACTGTTGAGAACAAGGCTCCTTTCTGTTCTGTAAGATGAGGGTTTGCCTTGTACCAACCCTTGGTTGCTGAGAAGACTAGATTCCAAGTCTATGTGTCTTTTCTCAAATGCTGCGGCTGTGTCAGGTGGGTGTCAGCTCCCACGGTCTTTCCCAGGCTGATATTTGTGGATAGTGGATTCAGGGACTGTGTTCTAAATGGGATCTCCCAAAAAGTGCTGGCTACCACTTCCCAGGGGTGGGAGCCCTAGCTCCCTTGGGATCCCAGATCAGCCTCCATACCTAGAAGGTCCCAGAAGAACTGCTCTAGTGGTACTCCATGTTCACAAAAAAGGTTTATGCAGAAAGTATCTGATAAACTGTTTCTACATAGGGTCTTATGTAGTCATTCTGTCTGTCCGCTGTTATCATGATCATTCTGCAAGTTCAATGACTGAGACTCTAAGAGTCATGGTGACTTGTGTCTCTTGATTATTGGGGAGCTTTGAGGTAAGTAAGTTGGGAGGGAAGAAGAGCTGGGTTTGTCTTGGGCTCTGTTGACTGAGACCTGAAGCTAAGGCAACACCTGAGGACTCACCAGTCAACTTGGCTTCCATCTGCATGCTCAAGTCAGCAGACTCCCCCAAGATCACTGCTAAAAAGGGGCTTGCGACAAAACATCGGTCGGAGCTATGACTGTGCCTGGCCTAAGTCTGCTGTAAGTGTCCCCTGGGTACGGCACCTTGTTGTTTAGAAGCGTTATATACTAGGTGTAGAAGGAAGGTCATTATGGAGATGGAACTAGCAGTTTGTCATCTAGGTTGCATGGTTTCTGGCTGAAGAGGGAGCTTTATGTCGTAGATAGTCTTCATCAAAAGACAGAACTCATGCTGATGCTTGAGTCTCAGTGGGACAGCAGTGAGAGGCATCGAGCAGGATTATTCTCCCCAAAGAATGAGTTGGCTATATCTCATATTCAGCCATTTTTCATCCTTTGCAAATGTCCCTTGCCTTCTGTCATGTCTGCCATGTGTGGAGCAGCTCAGGCCCTTCTCCAGAGAAGCCTGAGGCACAGGTGGCCACCAAATCTGGGACTTCCAGTCTCCAGATCTACATTTAAACACCCAATCTCAGCTCTCTTATTGTTATAAATAACATAAAAAAGAAACTAGACTTAAACCACCCAGGATGTGTAGAGTCCTTCTCAGACACGATGAACATTAGCCAGTGATCTGCAGATTGGCTCCTGCTTAGCAGCTATGATGTCGGAGAAGGGGATGGGCCTGTCTGAGATCAGGTGGCAGATTGGGAGCAGAGTTGGGAAATGGGCTCATGGATCATTCTACCCTCGTAGAATGTGAAGACAGATCAGCAGTGATGTGGCTACATACACCTTCTTTGCAACTGTGATCTCCCCACCATGCCTGTAGTGAGGAGAGAGCCACTGAGAATCAGATTTGGAGAAAAAGCCAGAGATACCTCATGGCTGGATCAGGGATGTCTTATGAACTCATGAGTGAGACACAGAGAGACAGGTTAAAAATAGTCACCTCAAACCATGTAGCCATGTTTTCTCTTGCTTCTTGAGACAGGGACTTACTATGTAGGCCACTCAGGCCTCTTGCTGGTGATCCTCCTGCCTCAGCCTACTGCATCCTGGATTGCAAGTCTGTACCACCATACACAGATTCCATGCTTTCTCTAACCAATGTTTTTGCATGTCCTGTGACCTAAGTCAAATGTGGTGATGATAATCACTCTCTTAAAAGACATTTTGATTTGCAACTGTTTATAATAAAGTTTTTTCTAAAGAACAACAAACAAGAATAAATTTTAAAGATTCAAATATCTTTTAAACACACAGTTTTGTTAGACAAAGAAGATGGATCAAGATGCTATTCCATTCTCTTCCATCACTAGAATCCTGTAGAAAGAAGGAAGACTGAGGTCAGCCTGGATAGATAATGGAAGGTCAGGTTTCTGATTTGAGTTCCTTCCCTGTCTTCCCTCCATGATGAACTGTGCCCTGAGGGTTGTAAGAAGAAATAAATGCATTTCTCCACAAGTTTGCTCCTGGCGTTTATCAGAGAACTAGAAACCTATCTGTAAATCAGCCTTTCCCTGAGAGCTGTGCAGATGTGGAAAAGGGAGAAGTCTATTCTAGAACAGTAAATAAAGATGCCAAGGGCTGGAGAGAGGCTTTGCACAGAGGAAAGCCTTGTTCTCATAAAGAAGTAATGAACTTGGGCAAGGTGCTGACTGGTGGCATTCAGTGGGGTTGACTTTTTGTCACACGGAAGGTCACAAAAATCAACAGATACGCCCTTTGACTCTTTCTGCTACTCTCGGGGAGTGCCACCAGATACTCTGAAAGCAACGTGGGTGCAAGATGACTCCTCGTAGCTTCACTGACAGGGGCTGGAAGTTGGAAATGAACCCAGATGTCCATCAAGAAAAGCTTAGTTAAATAAGGCATGGAACAGCTGAACAACAAACTCAGACACAGCGATGAGAAGGAATGAGGAAGCTGTCTGGTGCTGATGTGAGCAGGGATCCAGGATGTTTTGGTAAGGGACAAAGAACAAGGAACAAGTGTATCATGGATAGAACGTCACTGTCCGTGATAGAGAGGAGATAAGAACATGCCAGGTGTCCTGGGACAGGGATATATGAATTCTAGAAGAGTCTACAAACAAAGATGGTATCTGTGGGCAAGATGGGAGCTATGCTGGTGGGGGATGGGCTAGAAGAAAGAGAAACCTTGAAGACTTTTCTATTTGCAAGTGCTTTGGATGACGGAAAGTTCACGCTGGCATGACTGTGTCAGTATCTTATGAAAATATCCAGGATAGACATATCTATAGATACCACAGGTAAGTGGTCTCCAGGGTCTGAGAGGATGGGGACATGGAGAGTGACTGCCCAGTGGAGGGAGAGTCTCCTTCTGACTATGATGGGTTGGAGAAGTGGCCATGAACACATTGCCTCAAATGAACTAGAGGTAACTGGTTTTATGTGGTGTATGTTTTCCACGGTGAGAGGGACAGTGTATCTGTTTCCTAGTGCATGGGTTTCCTAATGCATGGGTTTCCTAATGCATAGGTTTTCTAATACATAGGTTTCTTCATCCCCACACTTCTGACTGCACCAACTCCTAGTTCACTCAAAGATTCTGTCTCTAGGAGAAGTTCCAGACCCAGACAGGAGTCACTCAGGGCCCTTTCTGTTGTCCCACTCAGTCTAGAAAGTCAAGGAATGGGTAGAAATATTAACTCTAATTCCAACATGAAGCTTCACCATGGTCTTTGAAAGTCATTCTCCCAAGAACCCGTTATACCTAATTTATTTAAAGCAAAACCCCAGAGTGTGAGGGGTTGCAGCCAGTAGAGTTACAAGGTCAAGGGGTTCAGCCTGCAGGTTCCTGAGGTACCCGATGCTGAAGAAAGCTCTGTACTACCTGGGATCCTAAACTACCACAAGGGCTATGGGAAAGACAAAGGAAAATGTGACTTCTGTCAAGTAGAAAACAAAGACACACGACACAGGGAGGACATCGGTGTTTTTAGGGTTGCCAGAGTTCATCTGACAGAGTAGCGGAGCGGTCTAAGTCTTTCTACGCGGCTTCAGGCAAACCTGGAGGTTGGTTCACTGACTACTCACCAGGTCACCTGGCCAGGCAGATGATGACCACTAACTAAACTGACTGACGGACTTGGAGAATAATCAGCCCAGGCGTGGGGAAAGTGGATAGCATTGGAAGTTCTGAGGATGAACAGAAACTCACGGCCTCACTTGACACAGGATACAGGAGCAGAGCAGTTAGACATGAGACAAAGCTTCTCAGCAAATCCTCTCAGGTATTCCTCACACTGTCCTGTGAAGAAGGCATTCCTTTCTGAGTTAACAGAGTTTCTAGAAGTTTCTCAATCCACAGAACCCCATCACTAGATGGTGGCTTAAGATGCCGTTCTATCTTCCACCAAGGTATGTGTGTGCATGTGTGGGTGCGCACGTGTGACTCTGGATGTGTCTTTGTCTGTGGCCATCTGTTTGTGTTTCTTACATTTGAGTGTGTCTGTCCATGCCTCTCCCTCCTCTCCCCCCCCCCCCCATGGTTTCATTTTTACCTTTTCTCATGTGACTTGGAAAGTGTCGATCACGGTTCAGGCAGTTTACCAATAAGTTGGAAGTAGTACTAAGCTTGCCCTGTAGGAACCTATGAGAGTGACACAGAGGACGAATATACAGCCACAGCACAGTGTCCAAGACGGTCCCCAGTCCATGCTAGCCTATATTGCCTTCAAATGTGGCAGCTTCTATATTATATAGTTTTCTGTTGTTCAGCATGGCTGGAAATGGTGTGTCTAATCAATAACAAGTCTCCAGTAAGGAGCTTCCTTGCACAGATTGCACGTTACTCTCTTTCAAACGTTGAAACACAATAAAATGTCCCAAGGCTGAACTCTCAGAGAGATGAGTATTGTTTCCTGAACAACGTAGAATCGGGGACCCACTGCCACAAACCTGTGCCTTAGCTTCCAGTTAGTTGTGCACAGAACCCAGAGTGGTGGTCGGGATGGGTCAAGGAGCCTGTAGGCTGCAGTGTGATGATGCCCATTCAAGCCCCCTACCTTGGGAGCAGGATTGACCTTGACCAGGTATGCACTTGTGACTCAACCTTCTGTTGCCCCTTGCTGTTTGCCGGACTCTCTTCCAAGTTTAGAGTCAGCTCAAAGCTTCCTTTAAAAGAACAGCTTGGCCCCAGCAGGCTGCTGGAGTGACATGTCAGACTGTCCCAGGAGCACATTTGTTTCCCAACAGCCCGACTCATGCCAAATTGCTTGAGGCTTGTACTGAAGTGCAGCCTGAAAATACGCCCCCCCCCCCCCCATCAGATAAAAGCTTTCTCAGTGTACTGAAGTTCAACCTGAAAATACGTCCCCTACCCCAGATAAAAGCTTCAGAGTCAAGGACTACATGGTAGATCTGGAGACAACCATCCCTTCCTGTCTGTTTCTAAGGCCACTACTTGTGGGGCAACTGAATCTCTGAACTTCTCATAGATCTCATGCGAGAAGAGGCTCCCACTGCTCTAGCCCACCCTGCCTCCTGACTCTTTCTAGAACTTGCTAGTCTTATTCTACCACTGACTTGCTAACTGTGCTCTCCTGCTGAGATTCTCAGCCCTGCCTCTGCCTCCTACAATGTCCTCAAACATGAGCCTCCCTTCTGTCCTTATCATTCAAAGAGCCAATGATATACTGACTTTCATCTCAGAGAAAGAGCTTCTCCTGCCTGTGTCATGATGCCCTGGTATCTCCTCGAGGAAAGTCTAAACCTAGTGGGTCTGTCCATTCCAAAATGTGCCCGACATGAGAAAGGCATGCTTGAGATGAGTAAAAGAAACACGTGTGAGAGAATCACTGCTCAGTGCTGAATTCTCCCATGAATAATGAAAATAATGACTTTCCCCAAGATTCACCAGATCTAATATGCCACAGATAATGCTCCCCAAACTTTAGCAATTCTCTGGGGGCTAAAGGATGGCAGTTTCTAATTTGGTCAATTCGCAGTACACCTTGGTAGTTAGCATTTCCAACAGAAGCCACTGGTGGCCTCTCCAAGGAGCACATTTTGAAAATATTTGCCATGGCCCATGGTCATCAACTGTGACCAGATAAGGGACTAGGGACAAGTAATCCAAGCCCTCATAAGACCCTTGAGTCATCCTCAGTGGTGAAATCTGAGGTGACTCAGAACGACAACCACTGCTCACCTCTTGAGCTCAATTCTAGTTGTTGCTGGGTCCCAAGGAAGAGCTAAGTACAAGGGAAATAAACAGAGACCAGACAGCACACTGATGCTGAAAGCTGACTTGAAGAAAGCCAGGCCAGTTCACATGGGGAACTGGAGCCCTGCCTGAGCTGGGATGACATCCTGAGATCCAGCCCCTGAGGGATACTAACTCCTTAAGAAGAGATTGTCTCACTCCCCATACATCCCAGTTTTAGACCCATCTCAATGCCACGTGGTCCTTTCTGGACTCCTGGATGCCTTCAGATACTTTCCCAGAAAGGAGGTCTCTACCATACTCACTAGCATCACCAAGCAGGAGGTGTCCCTCCCTAAAATGATTCCAACCTGTGACAAGCACTCGAGGACATACCAGTTTCCAGGAATCTTCAAGTGGGATGATTTACCAAGACTGGCTTTCTTGTCTCAAAGGCAAAAACCAATAATGAAATGTCTACCTTCAGAGATGGTGGTGGGAAACCGTGCTCTGTGTGTTAATCTTTGGGGGATGATGGTACGAAAGCAAGCCCACCTGGCAAGGGAAGACAAATGCCTCGTGGTCTTGCTCATATGCAGAATCTAACAACCCTGATGTCATGGAGGACAAGACTAGAATCATAGATAGCCAAGGCTGGGGGGACTGGAGCGGGAGGATGATAACCAGTCAATTCTACCAAGTTAAAATTGAGAGGGAATATGAATACATCCTGGTGCTTTGGTACACACGCAAGGGGACTGGTTAACAGCATCAAATATACTGAACACCTGGAAGAAATGGTTTGGACTATTCTCATCAAAAAGAAGTAACAACTGTCATGACAGAAGAGAAATACCCTAATTTGATTACCACGCAACATATAAATGTATCAAAATATGTACAATCATGTATCTATCAAAAATAAAATTTAAAAGGTGGGACTTCAACATTTGGGACCAATACTCAATGTGTTTCATAGAGGACTCATTTGTCATTTCACTGTTGAGTCAGAATTTTTAGGTTCTAACCCCTCGCCTGCCTCCCAGCTCTGACACCCGCTGAGACCAAACCTTGGAACCTCTAAGGACACTGACAACCAAGAACCTAAAACACAGGTTTTTGTAAGAAGCATCCTCAGAGGTAGTGCACAGCTCTCGACCCTGAGAGACCAGAACTGCCAAGCACTGGTGAGATCGTTCAGTCTGCTGGGTGTTTCTCCTCTCTCTTCTGGGTCTTGTAAAAGTTTCTCAGTTGAAGTCATTTAGAAAGTTAGTGGCTAAGGAGCCAACTATCAGCGTAATAGACATTTCCTCTGACCTTCCTCTTCTGAGTCTCCCAAAATTCTGGCTGCTTTGAAGAGATGAGTTTCTCTTCAGATCTGTGGTCACCTTTAATGGTAGCTCACTATCTAGAAGATAAGAGAGAGAGGGCAACTGAAACTCGGACGGCAGAAATACAGCTTGTGCTCGCTTGGCTCCTGATGAGCATTCTTGGCTGGAGGAAGTGACTCAGACAGGATGTGAGTGCCCTGCACTTCATTATGGCTTCTGAAGTGATCTGGACATAGACAAGACCTCTTCCCAGGCTCCAAGGTCGAGGGACTTCTTTTGGGGAGGGATAATGAGCATCTGGGACAGTTACTGTTAAAATTATTTGAGAGTTGTGTAGCCTGTCGTAATACCGCTTTGTTCAGAGTCAAAATTATTTCGTTTCCATTTCTTCTCTCAAAGTCAAAATAACAGGTGTGGGACTTGGCAAGGAAAGGAGGCTTGCGCTACATCCAACCGGCGCTGACCTAACTCCCTGCCTACCAGGCCCTGGCCAGCCTCCTGTGGTCTATTTCCTTATATTTTAAGGGTTGCCCAAATTCTTACCACCATTACCATCACCACCACCACCACCACAACAACAACAACAACCACCACCACCCCACAAATTTCATGTTCATTGTGTCTGATGCAAAAATGCTACACACAGAAGCCGAGCATAGTCCCTACCTCAGGAGAAAGCTTAATAAATGCCTTTGCCAGTTTTGCGTGTTTCCATGCATTTTCATGAACATCCTTATCAGAGTTCCAAGAGCTGAGTGGAAAAAAAAATCTTTTACAGATGAACAAACTGAGATTCAACAAAATTAAATAACTCGCCCGAGGCTACACAGCTCTTTCCCCAGTCATCTTGAGTCACAATTAACCGTCTGGATCCCAGAAAGAGATTGCAGACCAACCACTGGATGATGGGAAATGAACCGTCTAGAGATGGCTGCCCGTAAAGGAATGTGGACAGCTGTCTGGGAGCCTCAGTCCCCGGAGTGACCACACTCAGGAACCTCCAACTACTCACAACTCCGGGAGCGTTTAAAAGGATGAGAGGCTTATCCCAAGTAAGCCTTTTATTATCTTAAAGTTCAGAGAGTACACTAAATACTGCAGGCCAACTGTCTGTGAGCAGGAACCGTCCAAGTTAATCCAAAATGTTCTGCATCTCTGCCTGGGTCAGTGCAAGACACTGCCAAAAGAGACTGGCATTGACCAGTGAACCAAAGGCCGTCTCTAACAGAGTTTAAAACAGCCATTGTGCACACATCCCCCTTTGGGGCCCTATAGATTGCTCTGTTTACTAAATCTCCACTGGCTTCTGGTTTGCATTTTTCTTTTTTTGTGCTCAACAAAGGGTATATTGTTCATTACTAAGATCCCTTGATTTAAAATCCAAGCGTTGAGTAATCGCACTGTTCCTGGCCGCGCTGGCCCCTCCCCCTCCCCCTCCCCCTGTTCCCTGATCTTCATCTAGTTCAACTTCCTTCTCCATCCATCTCGTGAGGAGTGGATCTGAACCCACATCTGTTTGATGTTACTGATATTGCCATACACACTTGTGTCTGTACAAAAGGATCCCAGAAAGACTCAGGGCGGGATGGGGAGATGGGAAGAGAGGGCTGGGTTGCTGGGAATCGTCATTCTCCTGATCTTGTCAGTAATGCATGGTTCCACAAAAATTAGCTTCAGGCGTTAACTATTAATGTTGCTCTGAGTTTTAGGTAAGAATTAAATGACTTAGTAGTTGTTAGTCTGGAAGACAGCCAAGACTGGCCAGCTGCCATCAAGCACCCTGGGAAGACGGTTTGCATCCCAGACAGTAAGGGCAATATGTGTTACAGTAGAGAGTCACTACTGTGACACGAAGCCACTATCAGGCAGAAAGCACAGAGGTGCCACAGCAACAGTGTGTTGGAGGTTCCCTGATGGCATCCAGGAGGTGGTCCTTGTATGAACACAGTTCAGATTTTACCTATGAGTGTCCCTGTCATTCACACTAAGAAAGCTGAAATGGATCTTCAAACATCTCTGAAGTGCCAGGAAGAATCTCTTTCTCAGAAAAGTGATCACTGCCACCAAGCCAACAGGTGATCTAATCAGCCCAAGCAGACAGGGCAACCCCAAGATGTCTCTGAAAGATGAGACACTTTCTTTATCAAGATGTCCTGGAGGTAAACTTAACACCGCCCCCATCTGAGCCATTTCAGATCAAGCCACTATTGTTTTCTAGAAAGTTCTTATGAAACCAAATTAACTCCTAAAATCACAGGGAACATTTCTTTGGGTCTGGCCTTCAGGACTTAGGAACATGTGTCTCCATAGCAACCACATTAACAGGGAACTCCAGGGACCCCAGAAAATGTGCTTCCTGACAAGGGTCACCATTGTGTCATCTGTTAAGACACTGTGGTTGAGACCATGCATTCATTTCTCACCAAGAAGACTTCTGTGTTGTCCAACATGACCAGAGGAAACCATCCCTGAGAACAAAACCAACTTGGCTGAATTATATTACAAAACCAAAATTTAATTGTGCTCCCAGGACATAAAATCCCAAGAATCAGAAGAGTAGGCAATACTGCTTAAAATATTAGTTTTATTACACAAATGATGGTATCTCTCACTGGAATGTGATTCCCAAGAAAACTAAGCTAAGCAGGCTATAAGGTGATTACCTTCCAGCCTTTCCCAATGAGAAATGTTCATCATGTCCTTGGAAGGGGATTCTTTCAAAAGTTGGGAAGTGGTGACATAGCTACTTAGGCTGCACTGACAAGTGTGTGTCACACAGAACCAGACAGGGTGCTGTTCAAACAAATCTCAGTGATGACACACGCTGAATCTCTCTCCTTCTCTCTCTGCACCAAGAGCCTTGGGGCCTGAGGACTGGATCTCTGTCCATGTTGTATCTGCCCTGTTGACCTTCCATGGCACAAGCAGGCCTTGCTTGTCTCGTATCCACAGGAGCCTGGTCACCACCTTAGTGTCACAGAGGTTTTCCTTCCCTTTGGTGTAAATGCTGAAGGCCTCTGACTTCCTCATGTTCTAGAACACAATTCATAGAAGCCGGCTCACAGCCTTTATAGCCCTCACCACCGAAAAGACTGCCACTGGTTTGAACGATAATCCAACAATTAAAGCCACACATACTATAACACTACCAAATGTGCATGGGGAGGTGTTTCACTTTTTTCCCTTGTCTATGACAAAATGCCCTGGTAGATGCAACTTTTAGAGAGAGGTTTCATCAGCTCATAGTTCTGGTCCATTGTGTGGGGAAGTCAAGGAAGGGACTTGAAGCAATTAGTCACATGGCATAGAGCAGGCGGGAAGGCTGTGCACTCTGCTCCTCAGCTTACTCTCTCTGCTCCTTGGCCATTCAGGACCCAAAGCCAAGGAATGGTGCCGTCCACTTTTAGGCTGGGTCTTGATACAATCCAGACAACATCCTACTGACATGTCCACAGGCCAACCTGGTCTCACAACCCCTCACTGAGACTCTCCTCCCAGGTGCTTCTAGACTGTGACAAAGCCAACTATCTCGAAGATGAAACCCAAGAACAGGGAAAAATTTGGGCCTTAGAGTTTGTGTGCAGCATCTTCCAGACTCTTTATTCAAATGGTCTTTTCTACTAAAGGAGCAGCCTTGGCTTGGCTGTTGTCCGTGGTGTTGTTGTTATTGTTGTTAATTTATATAACTGCCTTTGAGCTGAATTCAGGGAGGACTAAAGGGGAAACATGTCTACCTTATACCGAGACGCTCAGCCACCTGTTCAACACAGAGAGGAGTCATGACAAAGCCCTTCATTGACCAACTGCAAGAAATCCTTCCTTCGGCTCCACCTTCTCTCCCCACCCTTTGGCAAAAACACTGAGTAAATAGTACACTTAGTGCCAAGACGTGGAGGTCAACAAACTCTTGCTTTGTCACAGGAACCTGGGAATCAGGTCAAGCGGACTTCAGGGAATGTCAGACCTGCCCACCCCACAGAGTGTGAGCCTGAGGATTAACAGTAAGAGAGTCTGGAAGATGCACGCCAAGAAGATATGCGGCAGACACCTGATGCCACAACTTGGCCTGGCAACACCTAAGAGGTTTGGCAATGCAACCTCTGTTGACCTCAACCAGGGGTTGTGTATTGCTGGTGGAGCCTTACTCCAGAGTTCTCATCACAAACCCTCTAGCTTGACTGTGACAAGCCTACTCTAAGCTGCCTCCTGAGACCCCCAGGCCCTGGTGTACATGCCCTTACTCTTAGGTAGGACTTGTGAATATTGTAGAGAGAATATCGTGTGTCTGTGTGGATGTGTCACCTGTCAATAATAAATCTGATGCTCTATGACTTAGGCAGACAATAGGAGGTGGGACATCCAGAAAGAGAAAGAATTCTGGGATAGAGCCAGGCACAGGAGAGTCACCTGGGAAGATGTGACAAGACAGATGAATGGTGTCTGAGCACAGGTAAGGAGCCATGTGGCAGAATGCAGATTAGAATAAATGGGTTATAATAAGTTATGATCTAGTCAGAGAAGAGCCCAGCTATATGGCCAGGGTATTTGTAAATATATTTTGAATCTGAATCTTATTTCTAGGAGCAAGGGTCTGGGAGGAAGAATCAGGACAAAACTTCTACAAAATACAGTATCTTTCTTGTGATTAGGTCACATGACAGAGCAAAGGACACAGGGCTTGGAATACGAAATGACAGTCCCTAATCAGTTGACTCCAAGGGTTTGATTTGATCAGCTGGTTGTAAAGGAGAGTCCCTTGGACAGGCCTGGACTAACGAAGGAAATGCTTAAAAGGAAGGCTACAAGCCAGAGATAAAGGAGATTGAAGAGAGGTGAAGCACTTTTAAACACCAGGAGCTGCCCCGAAAACCTTGTATGGGAATCTAGCTTTAGCCAGTACCTTCCCTTCAGCCTTACTGACCCTGAACAAGATAAGCAGTTCTGGAACACCGACTTCTTGTGGATTAGTCAGATCTCTGTGGCTGGGAGCATGTGGGGAAGCAAAGACGCTCACCTCGTAGTGTTGGGAAAGCAGGAAGATGGAGGAAGGGCCTCAAAGGACACACCCTGAGCTGCTCACTTCTAAGTCACTTGTGCCTACCTCGCTAAACTTTCCATCAGCACCATAAGCTAGCAACCGACACTTGGTACCACAAGGTCTTCGGAGGATACTTCAGAGCCAAACCAAAATACTCCTGACCCCTGCAGCTTGTGGCGTAATAAGTACATGCTATGGATGCTGAGCTGATAACTTGGTGGACTTTGTTGCATGGTGTAGGAGATGAGCGTGCCACAGCTAGAGAGAAGGCTCCCTGGAGAAGAAAGAGCACTTGCTGTGCAGGGATGAGGACCTGAATTTGAACCTCCAGCGCCTACACACAAAATGCCAGGCATGGGGATGGAGAGATGACTCAGCAGTTAAGAGCACTGACTGCTCTTCCAGAAGTCCTGAGTTCAATTCCCAGCAACCACATGGTGGCTCACAAACATCTGTAATGGGATCCCGTTCTCTCTTCTGGTGTGCCTGAAGACAGCTACAATGTACTCATATACATAAAATTAAAAAATGCTTTAAAAAAAAAAAGCCAGGCATGGCTGGGTGTAACTGTAAACTCAGTGTTGTAAGGGGTCGGAGGGATACAGGGGGCAGAGTCTGGCATCTCCCAGTAGCTCACAAAACAGCAAGCTTTCAGTTCCATGAGAGACCTACTCTTAAACACTAGAGAGCACCAAGAGGAGAGTCCCTGATGCCTATCTCTGGTCTCAGCACACACGTGCCTGCCTACACACACACACACGCACACGCACACGCACACGCACACGCACACACACACACACACACACACGCACACACACCATTATCATCACCATGATGATCAAGAGCAACCACAGAGGGGAGACTCTATGTCTCTCCACATCTATGTTCTCTGGATATACTTCTGAAGGCATGTGTGTTAGTTACTCCTTAGTGCAGCAAGCCGAGGTTGGATGGAGGAAAGTTTGTGGATGCTAAGAGGCTCCTGCAACCTTCACTTCTCATTGCTCGCATCATCGAAAGCTGAGGTGATGCTGTGGGAGGTGTTCTGTGGGAAGGAATCCCATTGGACACACTGCGGGTGATCACTGCTGATGCCCTAAGAAGCAAGCGGTGAGTAGACACCCCTCCTATAGTGACAGATGTCACACATGCCCTAAATGTGGAGAATGGCCCCTTCAGAAAGCAAGATGTCTACCAAAAAAATTCCTAAAGTAGGTGGTGAGCAACGTCCAAGCTAAGAACGACTCCTAAGAGCAATGATGGGTATTGTCAACCCGACTGGGCTTGGTCTTGCCATGGAAGCAAACCTCTGGGCATGCCTGTGAGGATGTTTCCAGAAGATTCAACTGAGGGGCCAAGGCCTACACTGAATGTGAGTGGCTCTGCCCGATGGGCTGGGCTCCTGGAATGGATAAAAAGCAAAACACTAGCAGTCACCTTGCTTGGCTACCTGACTGCAGATACAACAGGAAAGCTGCCCCCCATCTGCTGCCATGACTTCCCTGTGCGTTCAGACCATAAGCCAAAATAAATCCATGCCTCTAAGTCACTTTTGTCAAATATATTGTCACAGCAATGAGGCCGTGAGTAATAAAGATGACATTCACTTCTGTGCCTGGGGACTGTTCTTGATATTATCGTTGGGCCTGAGCCCATCAGTCCGAGTCAGAGTAGCACCCTGAATAGGTTGAAAAGACATCGACAGCAATGCCGTGCAACCCCTGCGTTCGACAATAGGAAAGTGGGGCTCAGGAGGGTCGGCTGCTGTTATGTCAGATGCAAAGTGTCCCCCACAGGCTCACGTGTTCATACAGTTGGTTCCCAACTGCTGGCACCATCATGGAATCTTTTGTGCCTGGGGATTGAATGGCAGGTGTAGCACTCTCTGAGTGTGATCTGAGGTTAGAGGCTGACTCCACTTCTGGTCCAAGCTGTTTCCTGATTGCCACTGCTACAGAACAAGTAACCTGCTGCCTTATGTTTCCACTGCCGCAGCCCGGAATGGTTCCCAGTAGCAGGCCTTCCTGCCACAGTAATGGGCTGTAGTATTGCCTAGAGCATGACCCTGAATGAGCCCTCCCTCCTCTCCTTGTCTCTCTGTCAGGGGCTCTGTCACAGCAATAAGAAGAGTAACGCAGGTCTCTGCCACAGCCGCCCAAGCGTGACTCCTACCCTTCTCATTGGGCCGTAGTTTCCTACGTTGGGATTTAGTAAGGAAGTACCATGGAGACAGTGGTCAGAGCTTAAGTCATCAGTGTGTTACGCTCTCACTGGTCCCGAAGCTGGAACTCTCAGTTGAAGTATCAGCAGCACCTCTTCCAGCTTCCAGTGGTGGCAGAGGAGTGGTCTTGGTGTTCCCAGGCTTTCTGCTGCACCTCTCCTGCCTCTCATCCCACCGGCACATGGTCCTTTCATGGTCTGTGTATTGTCTCTTCATATGATGATATCCGTGACACCGGAATTAGGGACCAGCTTCACCCTATGGGACCTCATTGGAATCTAACTAATTTCATCTACAAAGATCTTCTTTTGAGATAAGGTCAAAGTCTGCAGTTCCAAGCCACCGTGAATTTTGAGAGCACATATTACATTAGGATATATATGCATATATAAATATATACTTATACATATATACTTGTGTGTGTGAGTGTGTCTGTGTTTGTGTGTGTGTGTTTGTGTGTGTGTGTGTATGCACCCACGGATGGGTGGGTGTACACACACTCGCATGCCCATATGCGTGGAAGCATGCCTACACACTCACTTATATGCGTGTACTCAGAATGAGCCACAACCACCTTCCTCGCCTGTGCAGCGCCCCACCCCCATGTTCTTTATCACTACGTATTTTGTTATAATCCAGGACGCAGGAGTCTGAGTTGAGCTAAACATAACGTTAGACGGAGTCTAGCCAATGGTCGATGGTGATCCCAGCTCCCAGCTACATGAGATACTGTGGAGGGAAGGGGGTGGGGTGAGGTAGGTGTGCAAACACTCTTGGGCTATCCCTGAGTCCCATGAGAGACTGCACATTGTGGGGAGATGAGGCCCCTTCTGTCAGTGGGGACACTGAGGTCTTATATTGGATGCCCATACGTCTGGAGCTGAGTCTCTGAGTCCCTACGCTTGATTTAAATGTCCCTAAATCTGTTGCCAAACAAGAAGTCATCAATATATCTGATTTTATCATAACTGTTCCCACATACGTTGGTGTAAAGCATAACCAGGGGCTTCTTGTTTCTGGTACTTCGGTGACAAGGCAAAAAATTATAGGACTGAGCAAAATGCTTCTTCCCACGGTCATTAAACACACCAGAAAAAAAACACAACCCAGTGTTTGGGGTGGGTTTCCAGGAACCAACAGGGTGAATTCACACTTTGTTCTCTGTCTCTGAAAGGCCACCTTTTGACAGGTTAGTCCCCTGGGAAATCCCTAGAGGCCTGGGCTGTGCTTGGATGAAGGCTTTAATCTATCTGCATCAGGCCAGAATGGTCAACCCAACTAGTACTTCTGGTCCAGACCCACAGAGGATGGAGGAGGCTCCGAGGGGTGGGAGGAAGTGCCACCTAGTGGTGAGGAGAGACTGGCTTGCATGTGTCTAGGATGTCTCTGGCTTTAGGGAGTCGAATGGAGTCTGTGTAAGTATCAGATAATCAATAGTGTGTCCAAGCCAAATGAGGGCTTCCCAATAAAGCAGACAGTCTACCGTGTAGCACCCCAGTTCAGTATATCTGACAAAGCCCTAGGCCAGCTCTTTCTACCCAGTCAGCCCAGAGACCCATGGAAAGGACAACTGAGTCTCTGGTGACCACCACCTGCCATCCCGCCATCCCTGTGTTATAGGGTATCAAGAATTCAGAGTATAACTGTTTCCCACCTGTGTGACAAAGGATCAGATTCATGCCCAGTCCATTCTGACAACTTCTATTTCAGGACAAAAGCCAATCAGAAGAGCAAATACCAGAATAGTAATACTAATAATTTTAAAACAGCCAACTATGTTGTAGATTATAGAGAACGTTATCTTCTTTTTGAGCCCGAATCTGCAGCTCAGGCTAGATTTAAGTTGAAGGGACTCATTCTGCCTCAGCCTCCCCTGTGCTGGTGTGACAGGGTGTGGGGTGACCCAGTTCTTTAGTGAGAGACTGTCACCATACATCAGGTCACTATGTCTGCTCAGGATTTGGTTGCAGTTTGTTTTTTGTTTTCTCAGGTCTGCCTCAGAAATTTTTTTCTGGAGAAGTGGCTGAGAACACGCTCAGCTTCTTAGCACTTAATCCTCAAATGAGAAAATCAAATAACGCAAGTGAAAGTCATGACGTCATTTGAAAACATTTCCTGTTCTCAAAGCAAGGAACATTCTCAGAAAGGACTAACCCACTGCTTCCGGGAATCGGGATTACCATAAGATCATCCTGGAGCTTATGGGCGTCAGAAGTATGGACGAGGCTTGCAAGGCTCTGGTAGGTGTTGGTACACAGAGACTCCAAGCTTTAGAAAGGCATCTAACTCAAATTCACAAACAGCAGCCATTTGGAAGGACAGCCTTCTGGGGTGACAGAGCCAGCTGATCTGATGGACTCTGCAGCATCCCAGGCAAGACCTTGGCGCCATTCTCCTTGTCCTATCACCGAGGGTATTAAGGGAAGAGGTGAGAACAGGCAGTAGCCTCAGTAGGGAAAACAGCTTCTATCCAAGTTTGTTAAATCCACTGAAGAGCTGGGAGCCATGGAGGCAGCCAGGGTGAGTAGGACAGAGGCTGGATGTTAGGAATGAAATAAATAGTGTGTAGGATTAGACTCCATTAGTAATCTGACCTGGGCCTTTACTCTCAGGACAGATAGCTTCTTGTGCCATCCAGGTGTGCTACTCCATGCTTCTGAACATAATTTCCCTTGGACCACAATCTGACCAAGTAGCTGTACTAGTGTAAGCCAGGTAATGGTGGCTTTGGGCTCTCCATGACTACCCAGCCTCACTCAAAGCAAGAGCTGTCCAAAACTCAGGCTGATCCTTCTGCAGTGAGATCATTTACTTTGCCCAAGCCAAGCTATGGCAGCAGGCACTGCCCTGTTGGCCTCTTAAGCACACAGAGGACAGGAGGGCAGGCTAGCCCTACCAGTCCCAGATGAGCCTGTTCCTGTGGCCAGCCTTTTAAAATGACCATGTCCAGAAGTGTGGTGACAGATTAAGCAAAAATTCAAACTTTGAAAGGTAATTGACTGAAGAGAAAAAAGCTAAACCACTGTCATTTTGTAACGTTTATCATTTAATTTGTCCATTTTGTAGGACTATGGATTACACATTTTTAGAATGAAGCATATTTTTTGTTCTCATAACTGTAAAAGCAAAGAAAGGTTGGGGGTATTCTAACTTTTTAAAGCAATTATGTCCGAGAATAACTTTGAACCACTGGAAATGGGGCCTAAAGGATAGCGGGACCCACTGGGAGTGAGCCTCCAGGCATTGGTGGACGATAGTAAAGGGAAATCCTGAGCCCCACTCGCTCTGGGAGTGGGGCGAGGCCGTGCATATGTATGTGCATATACATGCAAACACGTGTGGGAATGTGTGCGTGTGGGGGGGGGTGTTAAGTACACATGTATGTGTATTTGTGACAGTACGGTGAACATGTATAATATGCACATGCATGTGAGTGCACATGTGCGCAGTGGGTCAGCACGTGGTGAGCGAGCGGAGGCCTTTCATTTCCGGATCTGTGGAGATCTTTCTCTGACTGACTTCTACAGGATAACCATGTAGTGCTTTCTGTAGTCAAAGGAGACTTGGCTTCCTAGTAAAAACAATGCAGTTATTTTCTAATTCTCCTCGACAACTGTGAGGATGGAATTGGATCATCCCAGATGTTTCACACACTCAGCATCTGTGGAGGGATTTCCCAGTGAGGGTGGAGCTGGGGGCGTGGCCGAGCCAGGCGGGCAGAGGCTGGGTACAGGGGCCAGGACTGAAAATGAGCCACTTTCCTATAGCTTCCAGTCTACATGAAATGGCTCACGTGGCATCTAGTTCAGCCACCTGGACAGAGGTCATTCACATCTGGACCTTTTTGAGTTGCCGTTAAAACATCTGTAGCTCATAACTCACACAGGGATTACCTGTCATGCGAACACGAGCGGCCTTTGGTTCAGATTTGCAGTCTTTGTTTTTATTCCTTCACATCCTAATAGAAAAGACAAAGTGTGGGAGAGGAAGCTGCGGATGGGATGCTGGTTTCTCCTGGGGCTGGGAAATGGTTCAGCAGTTAAGTGCTTGCCGCACTGGGGTTCCGTTCCCTAGAACACAGGTAAATGTCAGGTGGCCATGGTGGCCTCTTCAGTTCCAGTCTCACAGGTGGAGACGGGATTCCTGGAGCAAGCTGGCTAGTGAGACTAGCCATACAGCTTTGGGCTTGAATAAGAAACCATGCCTTTCAGTGGCCAAAGCCGCAGCCAGCCGGAGCTCTGTCCATAGTGTTGATAAGCTGTACATGTTTGTACATTGTTCAGAACCTAACTTATTCTGATTTTCTAGACATAGTTCTTTAATTCTTTCCCCCTACCCCCGGGGAGTGGGGGTTCACTTCCAAGTTTTCTATGAAACCATCTGGCCTTGGCTTTGCAAGTGAGGAGGGTCTGTTGTGAGCGGTGTGGTGTGGGGTCCCACTGCAGCTGCCGAGTGCCGAGGCCCCACTAAGTCTAATCTGTAGGGATTTTTTTTTTAAGACTTTTGAATGTTTAATAATTTTGTAGATCATACTCTTTACACCGAATACTGCTTATTTAATAAGACGGGATGTAAATTTACAATGACAAATATGTATTTTAGGAAAGGAAATGACATTATTTTGAATGGTACTTTGTGCAAAGAGGGAATAAATTTATGCTGTGTGCATCACTTGCAAATCACCAAAAAATGTCCCGCCAGCTGCTGTGGGACAGGGCCTGTTCTCATCGAAGTGACTGCCCTGAGTCTCCTGCTCCACCCTGGCTCCTGCACGCGTGCCTCCCAGCGGGTTATTTATTGTAGAAAGTGTACTCATTTGCTTTATAATGAAAAATAAATTTGCAAAGGTATATTGATATGCATTTTTATACAGGCACATAAAAATTCAACTTAGTGTGGGAGCAGAATGTGTCACGAGGTTATATACATGACTGGCCTGTGTGTACTTTGATTGTGTAACTTGTAATCTTTTGTTTACAATTGAGGAGCCTTCTTTAACTTGTTTTAATTTAGAACACTTTGGTAGCAATAGGCCTTTGGATACATTTTTGTATGGATACATTTTGTATATACATATGATGTATATAGAATTAGTACTTTATTTTTATTTCTAAAAGGTAACACATTATGTTAGGGGAAAAGGCAGGGTGGGTTTCCAAATTTGTATTTTTATATTAAAAATAAAGTAAAGATTTGGACAGTGTGGCCCTCTCATTCCTGCGTCACTAGGAGGCTGGGTGAGCTGTAGCCTGAGGGACATGGGAGCACTGGGACCTTGAGTGGGTGGTATGGCCAGGTGTGACACACTTGATCTAACAGCTGACCTGGGATGGCATTATTTATTATTCTGTCTAATCATATTTTTATTTTAAAGCTAAATAGTTACTAAGAATTTTAAATGTTCTTTTAAGTCTACATGTTTGTAATATCTCCATAGAAACTTGAAAATAAAAAGTCTTCCTTTGGGAAAAGAAAGAAAGAGAGAGAGAGAGAGAGAGAGAGAGAGAGAGAGAGAGAGAGAGAGAAGGGAGGGAGGGAGGGAGGGAGGGAGGGAGGGAGGGAGGGAGGGAGGAAGGAAGGAAGGAAGGAACCATGCCTTTGAAGAGTAAGGCGGGAGAGCCATGATTCTTGACATCATCCTTGGGCATCCCATGCCTTCACCACATGTGCACACAAACACACACATGCAGGCATGTTACACACACATACACAAACAACAGAAAATCAATGAAGTTGATTGAAAATGTTTAATTTGTAAGGCACACAGCTTGTGATCATTTTAATATCTAAAAGAACAAAATTAACTAACTCCCGATCGTCATCATTTGCCAAGTTTGAATGTCACGTTGTAAAAGTGGACTTATAAAGATGACTCCTACAGAGGTGTGGAGTGATGTGGACCGAGGTGGACAGGCTAGACATGACCCTGAAAACAGACTACTGGATTGAAGCCATGGCTTCCAAGAAACAAGAAAACGTAGTGGTCACCATGTTGGACTTTATTTCCTTACGAGATATTTTTCACCTAATCTCGGGATCTTACTGGTACCCTCACCCCAATTGCCTATGGAGCATGAGCGATCCAGAGTCCAGCACTCTAGTCGAGCGTACAAGAGATGTTTCCTGTAGGGTGTGCGGCTGTGAAGGGTCAAGCCGGAGAAGTCTTGCAGAGCATCTGGGCAAGCTCACATTTCCTCATTCATGATGAAGCCCAGCAGGCTTCACTATGATGCAGGGTATCCCCAAGGATGATGGAGGGAATGTCACAAGCAGACCAGAAACTCCTCAACTTCTCAGGAAAAGACCATTTGCCAGAAAGGCTTAAGAGCGGGGACTTTCTGGATTTTCATCTGGAATTTAGTTTTCATGCTTGGCCTCAGGTTGAGATAGAAAGAACAGCAATGAGATAGAAAGGAGACATGACTGAGCTAACCTCAGGTACGTCATCTTCACTGAAACACTGCCTTGAGCAGTAGTCATAGGCTTACATTGTGATGTAGGGCAGGGAGAGTCTCCAAGCCAGAGCCGACAGGAAGAGTCCCCATGAAAGCACCCTCCTTCTGGGGAAGCGAGAAGAGAAGGTACCAAAAAGGAGTAGACCCCAAGGCACAGGGAGCCTCCCCACACCTGGACTCAGAGGCAGCAGCGTCCTTGGGGCAGAAGCAAGACACCCTGGTCCCATTCCCCTACCTCCTGCTGTCCCATGGTTCTGCAAGAGGCTCTACAATCCCTATATGACTTGGGAGGGCCAAACCCTTTGTTTTAAGTCTTCTGTGATGATGTCCCTTCATTGTTCTTTTACACAAATGCCATGCCACGGATGAATGAAATTACATGTGATGTATGTGCACGCATGAGTAAGTATGTGCACAAGCATACGTGAAAGATTGGTGGTTCTGAAAATGTTCACCCAATTGTTACCAGAAAATACATAGAATAAATTTTAGGTGATTTTTAATTTCTTCTTCACACCCTCTAATACTGTTCTAAAGTATTTTATAAGTATATAAAACAGCATTTTCATTTTAAACTATTATTTGAAAAGAGAAAAACAAGTCATGTGATTCTCAAAACTATCAAAGACTAACCTCTTAAAAATAATGAGAACTAGAGTCAAAGGCAATTTTCTCTGAAACAAGCTACAAAACACTGTCGCCCCAAACACGGATTATAAAAGTACTGAATCTCAAAGATATGAACTAGCATAGATGAGACGGAGGAACAAGTAGACGAATCGCAAGGCCGTGCATCCTGTGGTGGCATTAAGAGAGTCAGCGTCATTTTGCAAAAGCTGTTTTGGGGAAGAAACATAGAAGGCTCTCCTGGAGCCTCGCTCGCTCGTCTGAGAAAAAGACGGAAGCCAGCAAGCATCATTTCATCCTTTTCGCTGCGTCTGAATACGCGTGTTCAATCTCCTGGTCAGCTGGACACGTGTTAGTGAACTCATCCCGGGAATAAGCGTTGTTCAAGTACCTCCAAATGCCAGTCATTTCAGAAGGAAACTCAAAATCTCTGTATTTCTTGGCCACAATCTGAAAATCAAGAGGAAAACGATGAAAGGAGGCAGGTCACTCACGTGGGTGATCAGGTCAGACAACCCATCCTTGGGAGGCTCATAGCCTAGCTTGTGATGTCACCCTGTGGTCATGTGGGCTGCTCATAGTGGCACTTTGACTTTGCTAGGGTAGCTTAGGAGCAGGAGAGGTGACAGAGGTACAGGACCCAAACGCAGTGCTCTGTGATAGAATCTAGGATCACTTGGGGGCTAACCCTGTGAGCACCACAGTGAGGAAGCTTCTACGGTGGATTCATTGAGGGTGAAAGACCTACCCTAAATATAGATGACAAAATTCCATGGGCTGGGATCCTGGACTGAACAGAAAGGTCATAAGAAGCTGAACACACCAGCACCCATAGCTCTCTGTGTCCTAGCTGCTGATGCTGTGTGACCAAGTACCTCACATTCAGGTCTCTGTGCCCTCCCCGCCACCGTGGGTTTTATCCCATTAAACTGTGAGCCAAAATCAACCCTCCTCTTTTAACTTGCCCATCAGGTTCCCAGATGTGAGCCTTGGGATCCAGCCATGCGTGCGTATAACATGCCAGTGGCTTTCTCCCTGTGTCTGTGGCAATGCCCTGGCAAGTATCAGCTACTGTGCTATGTGGTGCATGAAGACACATGGTGGGTCTTCATTTTAGATTTCATCGGGACCTTTTAATCAGCTCTCTCTTCTAGTTGTTCAGCCCCATTTCCAGTGATCCCTAACGTCTGGAATTCAGAAGTCCACCACTCTCTTCTAAGCAGATTGCTCAAGCATGAGCTTACCGTGTGCAAAAGTCGGTGCATAAACAAAACAGCTTGCTCCTCATCGTCATGGAGGCAGAGGGAGCAAGAGAAGGATAAGTGGGGTAGATGCACTAAGGATCTCAGCCGTGTGAGATGGTTTTCTGGTCTGGAGAGGGCCAGGTGGGGAATCCAACTGTCTCTAAGGACAGTGTCCAGTGATGGGGATGTGTGTCTTTGTTAGTGCTGCACACTTGAACAACTGAAAACAAGTTTCTCTATCATAGTCCTAGAAGTCAAGATGTCAGTGGGGCCCTGCTCCCACTAAAGTTTCTGGGTTAGAATCTGTCTCCAGCCTTCCTCCTAGCTTCTTAAGCTCTTGAGTGTGGAAGGACAGCTGAGTCTGTGTGTGTCTTCTTGCTGTGTTTGTGTGTCCTTGTCTTAAATCCTCTTTCAGCAGCAAGCCATATTACAGGAGGGTCCAACCTTCTCTTCTGCACCTTCAACCTAACTAAGTGTATCTTCAAAGACCCACAGGTCAAATAAGTCCTCTTCTGGGGTAGTAGTGATTGGGACCTCGGTATACAAGCTTGAGAAAGCACAATTCCATCTGCCACAGGGATCCAGGGCTACAAAGGGCATGTCTGCTGTGTCCCCTCCCTCCCCACCAGTCCTGGGGTGCTGGAGTGAATGGAACATGAGACCCAGCACAAATCAGATCTCAGTACTCAATCAGACTATGCCAGTGACCACCATTCATGCAGTGTGGCAGCAAATTAGGACCAAGGAACATCTAGAGAGCCTGTTACAGGGTCTGGTGTGTTCTTCATCTGAACACTGATTTAGGGAGGCTCATGTCAAGAGTTCTTTGGCTGACACTCACCTGCTTCATTTGTGATCTTTTACAAAAAATCTCAACCTGGAGTCTCACGCATGCTAAGAAACTGCTCCCCCATGCAGCCCCTCCCCCAAGTAAGCCCAGCTCTCTCTTTACTTTTTATTTGGGCATGGGGTCTTATTATCTTGTCCAGATGGGCCTTGAACTTGCTCTGTAACCCACACAGGGCTGAGCTTGCAGCCCACCTCCATAGGCCTCGTGGGTGGCAGGTATTAAGGGCAGGTGCCATCAGCCCTGGATATTTCAGTATTAATGAGGAAATTTTCTAAATGTCTTCCTCTCATACATGGGCTCTTGCTTTTATAATTTCTCTCAGTGTGTATATATCTCCATATGCATGTGTGTCAACCACATATGATGATGTTCAAGTGTGTGGACACTGTGTGGGAGTCAGAGCGACACTGGGTGACTTTTTGGATTGGTAACTACATTTTAAATTCTATTCTAGATTTGCTTTTTAAGTTATGTTGTATGGAAGGTGGGGGTGGAGGAGACAGTCTGTATGTGTGAGTGTAGGCTGGATCAAGCTGCCTCAAATGGGTGCTGAGTTGAGGTCCTCTGGAATAGCAGCCAGTGCTCTTAACCACTGCCTACCTTACTGCTTTAAAGAAGGATTTCTTAGGCATAGGCACCCGTGCATGAGTAGGTCCCTAGAGGCCAGAAGAGACACTCCAGTCCCTGAGGCTGGAGTTACAGGTGGCTACTCTCAAGGCCTCTGCCATGCACAGGTAACTCAACTGCTGAGCCACCACCCCAATCTCCCTTTCTCAACCCCAGTTTGGAGACAGGATCTCTTGTTGAGCCTAGAACTTGAAATGAGACTTAACTGTCTGGCCAGCAACCCCATGATTCTCCTGCCTCTGCCTTCCTGAGACGAGATACCTCACATCTGCCGTGTTTTGCAAGTGATCTGAGGAATCAAACTCAGGTCCTCTCACTTGTGTGACAAGCAAGCAAGCAGCTGAACCATCTCCCCACCCTCACCGTGATTTCTGAATGTACTACTTTGTTTTCTATGGTATGTACGTGCGTACACACACACACACACACACACACACACACACACACACACACACACTTTCAGTAGCCCAGAGTCTGTGGTTTGGTTCTTTCTGAGAGTCCCCTAATATTATCTTATCTATCAAATTGATTCCTGTTAACGACAAAGGAGGGAACATATGTGTCTCCATGTCCTTCTGGCTCCTTTTCTTTACCAAGTTCTGATTTTATCAGAAACCCACTAGTGTCAGCATGGGTTTCCCATGGAAAGGGCTGTAACACTCCAAGCTAAGAAGCTCATGGAAAGCACTTGTCCCTTCTCATTGAGTTTCCAGCTGCAATGTCTTTTTATAAATTTATTTTTGATTAAAATATAATCATCTCACTCCCTCTCTAAGCCCTTGAGACACATGTTCACCAAACACATAAGAACAGAGAAAGCAAACAGTTAAACGACAGAGATGTGTGTGTTGGGACTGGATAGTTAGGCTACCCCTAAGCCCAAGTCTCTCACTCTCTTGTAAGCAAGCGGGTGTCCTTTGAGCAAATCTGTGCTCTAAGTTAGAGCAAGAGAGGTTCCCTGTTTCTTAACAGCCTTTTCTAAAGCACATCTTATCTGTCTCGGGCTCCTATTTTCATGATCATTTGAGTATTTCAACATATAGTAATTTTACTACTCGGGAGTGCTTATTTTACTGAGGCTGGGTGTCTGGGGAAATAATAACTGGGGATATAAGACTCTTTCATAATACATCAGACAGTCCTCCTGTTCCTGTCTGTTTGCTGATTTTTGATGTCATGAAGGTTGTTGAGGCCATTGTGAATGTCTTCTCCCTGTAGGCAGTGCTACTGTTTATCTACGTCAGCATTGCTGTGGGTGAGTACTGTCGTCTGGCTGTCGGCTGTAGTTTGAGCATACTCTTGGAAGGGTCACGGGTTGGAAGTTTGGGTCTCAGTGAAGCAATGTGTGATGGGACCTTCAAGAAGCAGGGCTTGGAGAAGGGCATCACTAGACTGAGATAGTTCTCGTGGGAATCTGGTTAATTCTGTGGGGAAGTCTGATATACAAGAGCAAGTCTGGATGCTTCCAGTCTCACTATGTGATTACTTCCTATCTTACCATATGGCCACTTCCTGTCTTAGCTAAGCTCACTTCCTGTCTCATCCATGCTCACTTCTGTCTCACCCATGCTCATATCTTGTCTCACCTATGCTTACTTCCTGTCTCACCTATGGTCACTTCCTATCTCGCCTGTAGTGAGATACAGAATGTTTGTATACCCCAAACACTTTGTTATAGCAATGGAAAGGGACAGAGACAGTTCCTAACACTTCCTTCCTATTACAGAACCTTGGTGAAGTATCAAATATGTTTCACGGTGTTCATTGTTCTGGGAATATGTTTCCTAAACATGGCATGACCTTGAAAGCAGAGGTTTGGGGTTACAGACGTACCAGTGCTTGCTTACATGTCCAAGACCCTGAGTTTTATACTCAGCAAATAATGATTATGGTAATGATATAAAAATAGGCAATCTTGTATGATGTACATGCTTGTAGCTCTAGGATTCATTAGAGGCTTGGGGAATAGCGAGACTGAGACCAGGCTGAGCTATGTAGTGAAATCCTGTCTCAAATACCAAGGGCTGGCGATGAACTTGGTGGTAGAGTATCTGCCTAGCATGTACTGGGTCCCTGGGTTTTATCCTAGCACAGTCAATGCAGGCTATTCTTCAGATAAAGCAGAGGCCCCAGCTCTCCTTTAATTAATAAAATGTTCTGCTTGGACCTCCACCTTCCTGCTTTCCTTCCCTCTTCTCTTATTCTGAATATAAACATCTGATTTTAGGTGATTTGTCTTCAGATCCAGTCTAGCTACTTTCTATGGTTTCCTTTTGTCTGCGTCTAGCTACTTCTACATAACTTTTTTATTCCTTCAGGACTTTATCTGTCTTTACTTTTCTTGCTCAAATGCCTCTGGCCTAGGTTGCATCTGTTTCTGGTACTGTGTCTTTTGACATTCTGTGTCTTGTCTTTGAGCTTTTTCTGAAGAAGTCATACTATTTTCCTTTTTCAAGGTTATAGCAGGATCTAGAATGTTCTTTGACTTCCTGGGACAAGTCTTTGTCACATATGCATTTCCTGTCCCCCTTTTTTCCTTTCTTTAATTCTGGGTCCACCATAATTTTCTTCCACTTTTATTGTCTGCAGCTATACAGTGGCCCTGCATGGATCCCTTCTTGTGGCCAGCCACAATTTACTGAGACAAACATACTGGAGCTACCATTTGTTCAGAAATTACATAGAGCAACAGGAGAGTGAGGACAGGTCAGTTGGTAGAGCAAGCTCAGTATTCCAACAGAGCATTCGTTCAGCAAACACACTGGAGCTAGAGTTAGGGTTAGAGACAGGGTTGGCATTAGAGTCAGAGCCAGGGGACCCTTCCTTCCTTCCTCCTTCCCTCCCTCCCTTCCTTCTTCCCTCCCTCCCTCCTCCCCTCCCTCCCTCCCTTCCTTTCTCTCTCCCTTCCTTCTTTCTTTTCTTTTTTCTTTTCTTTTTGTTTTTACTCTGTTCAGCAGCCACGAAACAAAATGCCAGATTCTTCTTTTTCTCCTGCCCCATCTCCCTCCAGGATACACCAGTGGATGAGGGGCTGGGCACAGGCTGTATAGACATCATCTCTGAATGATCTTGCGCCAACTCTGTCTCTTTAGAGACCTCAACCCACAAGTATTCTCTGTCACCTTTGCCTCATGGCTCCACCCTCTACACAAAGGCCTCAGACATTTCAGGACTGACTGCATTATTTACTTCTTTATAATTCTGAACTGTTCTAACCATAAAGGGAGCCATGCACCAGTCAACCCTGTCTCTGGGATTCCTTTGTGTTTGTGGGTAATCTGTCATTCTTCTGTAGGCTCGTGAAAGATGAAGCCAATAGTCTATTTTTAATGTCATTTTCAGTGAGTTTCAGGAAAGGAAATAAATTATAAATCTCCTCACTCTCATCTTTTACCATAATTCCCCTGGACTAATTCTCATTTCCTTCAGAAGTACTCTGTGCTGGAAGATCATTAAACAGTTTAGTATCTTAAGTGCTAAATGGCTTTGAAGATTCTGTTTCTAGGTCTTATATTCTCACCATGGCCTGCTTTTGACCTACCCCCACCCCCAAACCTTACCCTTTTCACTGCTTACATATATGTGTATGTCTGCATGTTCATGTAAATGCAAGAACTCAGAGACCAGGTATAGGTGTTGGATCCCCTGGAGCTGGAGTTACAGGTGATTGTGGGCTATCTAATATGGGTGCTGGGAACCAAACACTGGTCCTCTGCAAGAGCAGCCAGTGCTCTTAACCACTGAGCCATCTCTCCAGCCCCTTTCTTTTTCTTATGAATAAAGCACATTGTGACTGGTGCTGTGTGGCGGAGATATTTCTCATGTTCTCCAATGTGCTTTGGATATTAAACACTTTTGTAAAATGAAAGTTTGGTCCCCAGCTGGTGGTGATTGGACCATGAGAGAGCTAGCCTCATCCACTGGTTAGTCATAGCGGATTAGGCAACAGGAAGAGGCACCTAGGCTACTGGAGGCCTTTGAAGGGTACATCTTGTCTAAGACACTCCTTGCTGTCTCTACCTTCTGGCTTCAACAGGTGAGCTGCTTTCCTGTGCCACAGTGTTTGCTACAAGCCTAACACCAATAGAACCAGCTCATCATGGAATAGCTCTGAAACCACAGGCTGAAGCAAACCTTTCTGCTCTTACAGACCTTCTCAAGCATTTTGTCATAGTCACGGCTGTCTCTTCTTCAGCCTGCACATACCTGTCTGATGCTATATCATTCACAACAAAGACTAAAACTCCATTCCTGCAGGAGACTAAACTACATCACAGCAGCATAAAATCACTGAAAAATGATGTCTAGAGTCAGCAGATTGTCAGGAGTTGAGCATCTCTCGTTACTTTGGATGTTAGGACCTCAGTGAAACTCCTGAAAAGACATTCACTCAAGGAATTGGCATGTCCATTGTAGGCAGATCTCACTGAAGCACACAGGCAAGAGAGGAGGAGTGAGTTAGAGACTGGGCGGGGGGAGGCAAGAAGAGGTATTCAGGAAGAGAAAGATGAGGTTCTCACACGGAGTGACCAAGAGTGACATGTAGCCCACCATGGACTGTTGAAACCAGATGGGTGACTTTACCAGCCAAATATGTACAAACTTAGAGCATGGCACAGACTTGCGTTTCTCTGCATTTCCTCTTTATTCTCACCTTATTTATGTTCCTACACCAGCTCTAGGCCTGGGGAGATTTAATAATAATGAAGATGCCCAGTGCACAGGCTTCTGTTTCAGACATCTGAAGGTCACATACTGTACTGGCTGGTTTTGTGTGTCAACTTGACACAAGCTGGAGTTATCACAGAGAAAGGAGCCTCCCTTGAGGAAATGCCTCTATGAGATCCAGCTGTAAGGCACTTTCTCAATTAGTGATCAAGGGTGGGAAAGCCCACCGTGGGCGGTGCCATCTCTGGGCTGGTAGTCCTGGGTTCTATAAGAAGGCAAGATGAGCAAGCCAGGGGAAGCAAGCCAGCAAGTAACATCCCTCCATGACCTCTGCATCAGCTCCTGCTTCCTGACCTGCTTGAGTTCCAGTCCTAAATTCCTTTGGTGATGAACAGCAATGTGGAAGTGTAAGCTGAGTAAACCCTTTCCTCCCCAACTTGCTTCTTGGTCATGATGTTTGTGCTGGAATAGAAACCCCGAGTAAGACACATACATAGCAGTGATGGTAACAGAGAGTTGGAGAGAGAGCAGCAACTCAGCATTCAGCTGTGGGGCCAGCTGCCTGGGAATCCTCACGGGCCACAACGAGTTCTGATTGACTAGGTCAGGTGACCAGTCAGAGAACTGAAATTTAAAAAACTAAACATTTTAAATTTTTAAAAATATTCCCTCTAAGAGCTCTCTTGGTACATGTCCGTTTACTCTTCTACTAGGAAGACAGGATGCCAGCTAAAGGAGAGGTCAAGCTAAGGAGACATATTAGCTGCTCTCAGCTATGTGTGTGGGAACTGATGTTAAGACTTTATAGGACACCCCTCTTTGTCCCTGCAGCATCCTTGCTTATCCCCAGAGCTATCAAAAACACATCATCCTCAAGCTCCATGTGGTAAATGCCACGGAGACCCTGAGCGCGTTTGAGCTTTTCTTCAGGCTGGGGACATCAGTGAGGGCCTGAGCAGAGAGCACACTCACAGGTATTTCTTGAGAACACCTAGAGTTCTTGGTTGTACATGTTTAGCGCAGCTGCCTTGACTATAAACTACTAGTTTTCAATTCAAATCTGTGTTCCAGGCCTGTTTCTGTGTCTGGCCCCAGCATAATTCACAACAACAATAAAAACTAAACTAAACAAAACCAACAACAAAGCCTCGTTCGTGCACCCAGCCCCGCTGTCAAGAGCAACGGCAAACCTTAATGATATGGAGCTTGGGTAAGAGGTTACAGTCGGCCAGTGTGAGCTCATCCCCAT